>NC_089837.1:381307979-381609779 GCF_035609145.1 Eleutherodactylus coqui | reverse complement strand
CTGCTGCCAAGGATCTGTGCTTCATTTTGGAATACCCACTGGGAACCTCACTGGAATCATTGGGATTAAGGGATAGGTTGTAATTAGATAAGAAAACTGAATGTCCCCAGCTTTCTGCAGTGACCATAAACATCAGGCAGGTGTTATTGAGTTTTTCATTTTTCTTTCATTATTGGTTTTATTACTTAATTACTGCTGCCTGCTCGTTTATGTATTGCCAAAAGCAGTCATCTGTACTGTGAAATGTAGTACGACAAAATACTATATGCTATAATTATTTCAGGGTGTAAGGAACACACACTGATGAATCATAGAAAAGTCTAATAATACACCCGTATTATGTCAATGTTTGGCCAATGATACTTTATTATTAAACACAGACATTACCTTAACTTGTGCTATTAGAAATGTGGCACAACAGTTTATTACGAAAAATTATGTGTTATCACTAGTGATGAGTAATTATTAGAGTAATCCGTTCATATCGGGCCGTGTTCATTGTGAACAGCTGATGCCGTTTCCCATTAAAGTCAATGGGAGTAAAAATGGAGTTGTGTAATTTGCCATCCAGAAGATCCCCAATGCAGCCAAAGACCCACAAATTGCATACAGAGGCGTAACTTGAAGCTCCTGGGCACCAATGCAAAACCTGTAATGGGGCCCCCAACTATAATGCTTTATTCATAGTAATGGGCTCCCTATATGGAGAAGAGGGGCCTTATGGGCCCCCTAAGGCTCCTGGGCCCGGGTACAACCGTATCCCCTGCATCCTCTATAGTTACGCCCCTGATTGCATAGGAATACAAGTACACGTCTGGGGAACACTGTGCTCCCAAAAATTGGTCGAAATAGTGTACAGTGGTGTAGGGGTCAATTGTAATACACGGGTGTCACTGAAAACAAAAGAATGCCCACATAGGGTCTCTTAGATCAAACATTGTGCAAGGCGAGACAGCAGGGGTGGTGCTCGTTTTAATGCAATGTGATACATTTTACAAGGACAAATTCTGCCAGATGAACACAACACTCAGGTATGGGCCTTCTCCTCCTCCTCTAAGAAAAAGCAGTAAAATTACCAAAAATTACGCCAAGAACTCTTACCCACTTGCGTTTTTTTCCCACGATTGTCAATGGGACTTTCTAATGTTAAAAACGCATCACACAAAAATCGCAAAGCACAAACTTGCAATGCATTTTTAACATTGGAAAATCCCATCGACAATTGCGTTAAAAAAACAAAGCGATATCGCAATGTTAAAAAAGCGTAAGTGGGTGGGAGCCCCAAGGGAGAAAGCAGGTTTGATGCTGATTTTAAAAGCAATGTCATAAAGTTTGTAAAGGACAAATTCTACCAGGTAAACAGAACAGCCAAGCAAGGGCCTTCTCCAAGAAAAAGCTGTAGAGAAACAGCTATTCCTTGTGTTTTACAAAATTTTCACTTTGGCAGGAGGGTGACAGACAAGGATGAATATCTCACAACTTTTGGAGGTACCATGAAGTCATGACCACCATTTTTGGCTTCATGCCCTACCTGCGGAATATTAACCCAGTGTTCTGTTAAGCATATGTAACACCCCTGGTCATACTTGCTGGACCATGTGCCTGTGGTCAGGTGCACCCTGCTACTGACAGCATTTTTCAACACCAGGGACACATTATGACTGGTAGTGCTGGGCTTTTTGGACAAAGAAATGGTGGTGCAGCATTCGAGGAGCGGGCTCACAGCCTAGGAGACAGCGGGGGAGAGAAAGGCTTTGTCACGGGGCTCTACCATCTATGCCGCACCTGGAATAGTCGGGCGAAGGGAGACAGTTTAGCTCTGCTAAACTGCCTTCCCCTTTTTGCCCCCTCGTCAGCTGTCGGCAAGGGTGGGGGCGGGATAGGGCCGGAGCTAGTGTGCTAAACTCCTGTCCCCTCTCCGCCCCTTGTTGGCTGCCAGCAATGGGAGGGGGCGGGATGGGGCGGCAGCTAGTGTGCTAAACTCCTGCCCCTCTCCGCCACTTGTTGGCTGCCAGCAATGGGAGGGGGTGGGATGGGGCGGCAGCTAGTGTGCTAAACTCCTGCCCCTCTCTGCCCCTTGTTGGCTGCCAGCAGTGGGAGGGGGCGGGAATCAGCAGGAGCTTAGCACTCTATCTCCCACCTCCTCCCACTGCAGACAGCTGGCAAGGGGTGCAGAGGAAGAGGGAAGGGGGTGGGAGTTTAGCAGACATGCTGCTAAACTCCCTCCCACCTCCCTTTTCCCAGGCAGCTCCCATAGGAGTCTATGGGAGTGGCTGTATTCTGGATGAAAAAGATAGTTCCAGAACTATTTTTTCTGTCCGGCATAAAAACGGAATGCGCACCGTATTGGCTATCTTTGCTGACCGGTTGTTTTTTACGCATCAGGAATACGCCCATCTGAACTGATACATTGATTTCCAATGCATCAGATCGAAAGCGTGTATCAGCCGTGAAAACACGGCCGATATATGCTTGTGTGAACGAGTCCTTTGGCCAGGCTCACATGAATGTGTTTGCTGGCATGCCACACGTGTATTTCTCTCGCGCATGAGCTCACAGCAAGTATGCAATGACATGCGTACATGCTGTGTGCCACAATTCCCATACATTGTCTTGGCATGTATGTTCGCATAATACGCACCACAAAATAAGTCTATGGTATTTTGATACTGCGCGGGTATTACGCTGTGTGACCAATAACACAAGGATACAGCTGCCTAGAGCAAAGCTCTGTTTATTTCGAATGGGTAGGAGTATGATGTGTCCCCAACAGCACGATGAAGCAATGTGCTATTACTTTTAGAACTTTGAACCAGTGAAAAGATTTGGTACAAATACTGTAGATAAGAGGCCACAGGCTCCTCCACCCTGATATAGCCATAAACACTGTAATAGGCAATATACAATACGCTCACTGTTCAAACTTTACTCATTCCTGAACAAACTCATTTTGCAGCGTCATAAAAGCTTGCAGAGTTTCCATCAACCCTTTTAGATATATTTTCAAGCATTGTTTTTAATAGTTTCAGCAAAGAAGCACATAAACTGAACAATCGCTGTATTAGGAACAAATTCCACAAAACGGGGAACATCCTTCATACTCAACTTGACCCACTCCAGATGACCCTCTCCCAGATGTCCAAGGTCCATTGATATCTTCAATAGCTGTCTCGGCTCCCCCCCCCCCCCCCCCCCCATACACATAGACAGTCAGTTTGGTCAAGCATCCTGGTGATAAGCCATCACTGTTGTGATTTGCTGGCTTACCTATTCCTGTGGCTGGCATCCCACTCTCCATTACTGCATCCCTTCCCCCCGTACTGCACCACTTGGTCCGTGGGTTGTGTACATATGCCTTCTCACTGCCTATTAAAGATTTAATCCATGCCAATCATCACTGACTGCAGCCATGTACATAGTTTCCCAGGCTTCTGATTTTATCGCATCAATAAGGTTCTTTTGGTTTCTGAAATCTGAAATAATGTGTTTGTTTCTGTTCTGTTTGGCATCATCCCAGCTCGTATAGTTGACCATGCCTTTTTGTTTACTTTTTGATCGCTTTTTATTACATTTTTTCTTGGAGACAGGGTGAACAAAAAAACGCATTTCTGTTGTCATTTTTTTTTTTCTGACTACGTTCACCGTGTAGATTAAATAATGCATTACGTTGATAAATCTGACTTTTACAGATGCAGCGATACCAAATATGTATTTTTGTTACTGTTTAGATTCTTTTATTATAAATATGGCCTTTCAGAAGGCCCCTGGCTGCCACAACACCCACACGGCTCCCTGTAATCTCATCATGGCAGGCTATACGGGACCCTGGAACATCATTTGGGAGATTTAAATGCCACTGTCAGAATTGGCAGCGGCATTTAAAGGGTTAACAGTAGAGATGAGCGAGTATACTCGCTAAGGCACATTACTCGAGCGAGTAGTGCCTTAGCCGAGTGTCTTCCCGCTCGTCTCTAAAGATTCGGGGGCCGGCGGCGGGCGGGGAGCAGTTGGGGAGAGTGGGGAGGAACAGAGGGGGGATGTCTCTCTCCCCCCCGCTCCCCGCCGCAACTCACCTGTTACCGGCACCGGCCCCGGAATCTTTAGAGACGAGCAGGGAGATACTCGGCTAAGGCACTACTCGCTCGAGTAATGTGCCTTAGCGAGTATACTCGCTCATCTCTAGTTAACAGCTCCGATGAGCTGTGCGGCTTATCGGAGCTGTTGCCGCTGGGTGTCGTCTGTAAGAAACAGCCAGCAGCCGCGATGTATCAAGGGAGATCGCTGCGTGATCTCTCTTCGTACATAGGCCAGTGCTACAGGACATAAAAACACAATAGGTTGGTCACTAAGGGGTTAAAAAATAAGCTAGTGCAGTTAATTATATTGTTTAACTTACAGACATATTGATATTTTATTCTGTTTCACTAACCATTTTTCATTAGTAACTATAGGATCCACTGCAATATTGGAAGCCACTTAGGAATTGGATTCTGGCCGCTGATTATGAACTGTCCATTTATTAGCAATGCACAGGAAGTGATAGTTGTTTTTGTCAGTTGCTGAGTTTAGACATGTGAGATGTCCATTATTTTTCCTTTTAATATTAATACTATTTTTCTATGTTGTGTAATTATACAGCTAGATGATATATATAGAGCTATATATCACTTGACTCAATTTCTGCATAGTATTTTTTGCGTATTTCTCATGTGACAAGAGTTGCAGTATATGCCACTCTTGCTGCTCTGAATTGTGTCACTTTAGCCATTTACCATTCATAGCTTCATTCATGTCGCTGGTTCTTTGTTTCTAAAATATACCAGCAAGGACAAGTGATATGCTTAGATTAGATAACATAGGACCACATTCTGTTGGCATGCAATGGGACATTGGCTACCACATCTCTCCAAAAAACTACATAAATAGCTTGTGGAGGTCCATTTACATGAAAATGAAGATGATAAAGTGCTAATGGACATTAGTGTCCATTAACACTTTATGCAAAAAGATCACTAAAACGTTTAATCTTTCGAAAGATTATATTTGCGTGTAAATGGGCCTTTCGTTTCTCATCTTTCGGGTCTGCCTCTCCAATAGTCCTATAATAACTATTTACAATATCTGAGAAATATTCTGGCCTAAAACATCTATCTACTGTATCTCCTCCTACGTTCACAAGCAATACAGTGTCCTATTGCTGGACAATAGGTGTGAGTCACAAATACAGTAATTACTTATTGGTATTTAATAGACAGTACACACCTCTTGTCAATACAATCTGATTCGCAAAGAGTTACGGCCTCTTTAAATAGGCAAGTATTCATTCAGCAATTCAATATAAAATGTGTTTTTTCTACTACAGATACATCTAAAATTCATGAAAAACTCAAGGCTGACTATAGATGTATCTAATATTCTTGGGAAACTCAAGACTGAGGTCTTAGATGTTCTAGTTTCCTTTACAGTTCCTGTGTGAAAGTTTTGCAATAGAGAAATGTACACTAAAGATTTAAAATGGAAGCAGTATAATACATTAATACACAAAATGACTGACATTGTTAATGTCATCATACACGCCAAGAGTTGTCTAGCACTGTAGCACTGAGTTTGTAAATCTAGCACTAAGATGAGTGTAGAGTATGTGTGTAGCTGTTCTGGCGCTAAGTTTGGGGTCACGGGTGTAGTAGCCGTGCAGGTCCAGAGAGTTACCAGAAGTCTGTATCGGTAGTTCTCGGTTGCGGTACAAAGGAGGAGGCGGGTATCGTAGTCAGGAGGAAAGCAAAAGGACGGTATTGGTAGGTCTCAGTTTGGATTTGCAAAGGAGCAGACAGGAGATGAGCTTGACTAAGGCTGTGCAACACAATAATCACGCGCTGGTGCAGTGGCAGGGTCAGGCTTTTATAATGAGCCTCATTAGTGACAGAGGCGGAGTCAGGACAGGGGCTGGGTATGCAAAGCTCTGGGAACAATGAAAAGAGTCATGCAGGGAAACTGTCCAAGCGCTGGATGGCTCAGTAGAGAAAGCTACTGACTAGAGTGCAGAAAGCCCCAGGTTTGATCCTGGCAATGTGAAACATTTCAAAAAAGAAAGTGGAATATTGATGTGTACATCTACTTTTTTGGAATAATCAACAATATAATCACATTAGCTTCAATGAGTCATTCGAGAATCCCCCTCAACAAGCTATAGACCACCATTTATGGCCAGAGCCACCAACACGTACATTTAGTATGCTGTCATAGGTTAGATCACAAATATCAGTGACGAGGGAAAAGGTTTCAACTAAGGAGCTATGAGGATGGTTTCGCACACAGGTTTCTGTGGCAGTTTTTCATATATCTTTTGAATCCACTTCTGGTTTTGGCTTGGAAAACTAAATGAAAAACTGCCACAAAAACCTGTGTGTAAAACCACCCTAAAAGGGGCATATGGCTTTAGTATGGTGGGAGGAATGGATCTAGGGATCCTTTGATATAGTGAATAAGAGGCTAGGTATAATGTTGCCATATACTGTACTTTGGAGCAAATGAGTTAATGTGGTGAATTTGTTAGTCTGAGATCGCACCCTTGCACTCTCAAATGCAAGTAGTATAATGCCCACAATGAGTGTCCTACTAGCAGAACAGTGGGAGATCTCACTTCTGGGGAAGTACAAGCTGTGTGACAGACCCCCAATACAGTTTTGACTCAGACAGCCATGATGGTCAGTCAGAAAATCATTGGCCAGTTGAGGAAGGGGACCAGCAGCATCTTTGATGGTGGCCATCCAAAATAGGTGGACTTGGCCACAGTAGAAAATGGGAAACATGGGGCAAGCAGGCCCTGGGTTTATACGTTCAATGCCACAATGAGGTTATGCTCCCCATTGTTAGGGCAATATTTAGTGGCACAAGTCAGATAATGTTTTGCCAAGAAATGCAGTATTGGCATGTTTTATTTAGATGTTGTGAGTGTTTGGTAGTCACTTGGGTCGAGAAGGCATACACTTAATAAAAGGGGGTCAGCATGCTCCTTCTGCTCACTTAAGTTGCAATGGGGCCAATAAAATTTGACTTTAGGGAAAGAAACAGGCTCACAGACTATCAGCAAACACCCTAGCATCACCTTCTGATGTGGATGCTACCTTGAGGATATGTTAGTTCATAGCTATTTTAGTATGCCATTGACATTACCAGGCCATAATTAATGAGTATCTAATGGAGGGTGTCATCCCTGTGGCAATTGCTCTTTTTGTCCTGTTGCAATGGATGCGAGAACCTTTCACAACTCCTTGGATAAAAAGGCGTATGTCATGAAACTGTTTATTAATGGCCCTTTTACACCAAGCGAGAACCTCACAATTCTCGTATGCCCAAGCAAACGAGCTGGTAATATCATCATCAGCTTATTCGCACTCATGCAGCCTGTTTAGACGGGCAAATCATCATTGGGAAACACTGAACAACCAATGACTGAATGCAACAAAAAGCCAACGATGACTTTTATGCCAGCTGAAACTGAATAATGACCAAGAAGCGCACTTGTTTGTCATTGGCCCGCATTTAAACTGAACGATTATTGCTCATTTTCATTCGTTTAACCCTTTGCAATCCAATTTTAGATTCAGGGTTTCCTAGGGGGCTTTCTCTTTCTGCCATTATACAATGGTGCCATCTGATGGCTAGACCCAGCACTGCGGTATGGGACATGCTGGAGAGGCCCCCAACAACAGAGCGGCCAGTAATATACAGTAAGAATACCCTGCCGGACGTTTTCTGACATTGGATCTGTATAGCCTTCAATCAGAATGTCTTTAGACGTCAGACAGTGGATTGGAAAGGGTTAAATGATCTTTGGAACAAGAATCGTTCCGTCTAAATGCACCTTAACTGTAGAAGCAAGGCTGTAGTATCTGCGGCTGTGTGCTCTTGCCCGAAGGAGCTCAGGAAAAGGATCCGTAAACACCAGAGCTCCATTCTGACAGGGGCTGATACGCCTGTTTCGAGAAATATTAATACAGTACATGGGGGGTGAGGTTGACGTTCTGAAAATTTGGGGCATTGCACAAATGCATTTAGGTCCACAGCAAGGTAATCAGGATGCGAGACTGCTCAACGAAGAGGCAAGATTGAAAATTTTATTGAGAAGCAAAGCATCAGATGGTCTGAATGACGGCTTCTTGTTTCTGGTATTTACTTAATCTACGGCGCATACTCTGCAGTTCCTGCATTATGTGTCATGGGAAGTGATTATGTTCACCTGATCTTCTATAGAACTGTGACTCCATTCACATCTATAAGTGCAGCCTGAGATTACATTAATTCACTATGAGATAATTATGAATGAGTACATTATTGTTATACATGTGGCTCCAATCATCTACTTGGAAATATTAACCCCTTAGTGATGGCCAATACGCCTTTTTACTGACCTCACTAATGGGCACATATATATTATTTAGGTGGTGACTCAGCTGACTACTGGCAGCCAGGTTCCAGCTCTAACCACCAGATGTGGAGAAACTTACCCCCTATATGCCACAATCAATAGCAACTGTGGCATATAAGCAGATGACAAGGGGAGGGGCTCCTTCTGTCACCCATTGGTACCCTGCAGTACAATTGCAAGGTACCAATGGGTTCCCATGGCAGCCTTAATCCTGACAAAGACCTCCATGTCTGCTAAGTAACTCAGCCAATTAGACCCCGCATCCAACAAAGTCTAACAAGCTGCTGTCATAGGCTTAGTAGAATGTGCTACATAAATAATACAAACCACTACCCTAGTGATCAAACTACTGCATCTTTAAATCCCCTTGAGGAACGAAAAATAGTGTCCAAAAAGGTCAATAAAGTTTAATTTAAAGAAAAACGATCTAGTTAAAAAAAATACGTATTTTTCCCCATAAAAAGCCTTTTTAAATGCATTAAAATCCACCATTTGTTAAAAAAGCAACACATAATAAGTATTACTGCATTCGTATCGACTCAGACAATGAAAATATTTTGTTGTTTATCACACATGGTGAACGCTGTAAAACTAATTTTAAAAACAACACCAGAATTGTTATTTGTCTTTTGTTCGTCTTCCAAAAAACACAATAAAAAGCAATCCAAAAGTCATATGTACCTCAAAATGGTATCAAAAAAGTGCTGTGGGTTGTAGAATGCAGCTGTGAGGATTCAAAGGATTTTCTTTAAAAATGTGTTTTTAATGTGCAAAAGTAGTAAAAAATTATTAAAAATTCTATATAAACTTGATATCAAACTAATCGTGCTGATATAGATAAGAAAGTTATCATGCTATTTTTATCGAATAGTAAATGGCAGAAAAATAAAACCCCAAAACAATTGTGGAATTTATGAAGAGTTTTTCTATCACCCCTCACCACCAAAATAATGTAATAAAAGTTATACTACATAATACATGTACCCCAGAATGGGGCCCTTATAAAAACAACTTGTTGCAAATTGAAAAAAGAAGCCCTAATACGGCTATGTCAACAAGTCATTTCTTGCAATGCGACAATGACAATCGCTTGGGCCTTAACCCCTTTTGGTTTTTCCTCTCCTCTTTTAAAAAATTGTCTCTTTTATTTATCCATCGACGTCGCTGTATGAGGGCTTGTTTTTTGCAGGACGAGTTGTATTTTGCAATGGTACTTTTTAATGTACCATAGAATGTGCTGAAGAACTTCTAAGTGGAGTGAATTGGAAAAACAACTAAATTCCACCATCTTTGGGTGCATCTTGTTTATACTGCAACACAAATGGCCTGATAACTTTAGGCATTCTATCAAGCCACGCCACAGCCGTGCCGGAGGATCCCTGCACCCTCGAAGTGATGCCAGGCTGTTTTCACATGAACACGCCTCACATCCTCGGGAAATTCACATGGCTCGCGGACCATTATCGCCCTCGCCTGTGTGAGATTAGGCTTGATAGGTACTCTGCAATAGCAGGCCTGGGGCCTTTCAGAACCGCACGGCAACCCACGATCTTATCCCAGGGGGCCATACGAGACCCCCAAATATCGGTCGGGGCATTTAAATTCCTGCTGTCAGAATTGACTACAGTATTTAAAGGCTTAACAGCTCCGATGAGCAGCTTATCAGAGCTGTTGCGGGCAGGTGCCGGCTGTAAGAAACAGCCATCACCTGCATTCTATGGAGCGGGATCGCCCTGTGATCTCCCTTCATACACACCCTGAGCCTGCAGCAAAAAATAGGCTTGTCACTAAGGGGTTAATCTGGACTGTCAGAGGCAGGGTGTATGAACTATATTTTGCCTAGGTCCTCATAGTGTGTTCCCTGTGTGTATACCGTTACACTGCAATTCATGAATGATGGGATGCTGAAGACTCAGGCCGGCGAGAAAATCACATGAGATTTGTTGCATCTCGCAACATACAAATGTCGCACAAATACGAACCCCATATTTTGGAATGGGGCATACACATGAGTAATGGTTTCATATATGACATCCCGATGCAATATACACATTGCAGCATGTTCTATCTGGCTATGAGATCTCACATCGCAGCCGTGACTGTTGAGGGATGTTGGAGTTTTTTAAGTTTCTCTATACATTATACAGCACTTTTTTAACAATACAACAAGCCCACAGCGGGCGATGCCAACCGCAGGGTGTATCGGGCAGGATGATGGAGGGAAAAAACACGTACGGAGAGAGCGGATAAAATAAAAATCTGGCAAATGTTGGCAGATATGACGCCGAACGTACTGCAGGAGCCACAGTGCGGGGAGAGGGGCACGGGAGGCCGGTACCAGGGGGCACACAGACAGGACGCTCTACCGCCCCAAGCTACTCCTCAGCCGCCGCTTACAGCCACGCCCCCAGCCCGCCTCACACTGCCACGGCTCTAGCCGGGCTCGCAAAGCCACGCCCCCAGCCCGCCTCACACTGCCACGGCTCTAGCCGGGCTCGCAAAGCCACGCCCTCAGCCCGCCTCACACTGCCACGGCTCCAGCCGCGCCCCTCACTTGACCCGCCTCTCATATACCCCTGCCCTCCCACAGAAAAAAAAAGCAAGCCCACATAGGGCTATGTCAAGCCTGCCTTCATACAGCCACGCCCCCAGCCCGCCCCTCACACGGAAACCTCCATGCTGGAGAGCTGCAGACCTCTGATTGGTCAGTGCTTAGCAACCGCAGTTTCCATAGTCAACAAGCAGAGGGTCCGGCTGCAGAGTGTGCGGTCCGTGCAGGTGAGTAATGTAATAGGTCTGCTGCAGTGCTGCACATACATATTGGAGATAGAACACTACCTCACCATTATAGATCTGTGACATCCAGTAGTGCTGGCGGGTGGGCAGGGGGCTGACTGACGTCCTTTCAGTCATGGCGTTGAGGAGCTCCATAGTCAGCTTCCATCAGGCTGCAGTGGCTGATAACAGGGAGCACTAAAAGCAGTGGCATAAAGTAGATGGGATTGTAAATCCTGTCGAAGTGCATGTTGTCCCCATTATCCTGAGCTCAGGCTTCTGCATAGATCCAGTAGGGCAGGGGTACTCCCATGGTGGACCAAGTGCAGCAGCCGCATTCTTATAGGGGTATTCTGGTAAGATTAGCCATACCCTTACCACAGGAGGGGATAACCTGCTGGTCAGTGGGGATCCCAAGAACTGGGTCTGGTTAGTCCTCCAGTGTAGCGGAGGTCACACATGCCCACCGCTGCTCCAGTCTAATGTAACAGAGCTTGTAGGCTTGGTCTTCCCCCACACTTTGCCCCCTTTGTGTGACCTTTGGTGGATGATTTTGGTGTCATTAGATTTGGTACATCCTCACCACCGCCGTAAAGTCATAAAGTTTGAGTTTGGTACATTGAATGACCTGTCAGGCCGGGTCAGAGTTCCTATGTTATGTCTAGCAGCGCTGCTGTGCTTCAGCCAACAGCGCCGCTCCGGAGAGTCAGGCGTTGGTAAGCAACGTTCATCTCAAGTGCTTACCAGTTTGGCTGTTGCCATGTCCCCACAACGTGGAAGACCAAGCCATGAACAGCACACAGTTCAAGCCGAATCCTCGGCTCCACAGTTCCTAAAACATTTACAACTACTTTTCCAAACATTTTATGTTCGCGCAGCGGGTCAATCTAGTTATGACAGCACCGGAAATTGCGGAGTACAAGCGCACGGCGCTCTCCAACGCTCTCATTGAAATGAATGGAGCAGCAGAATGCATGTGCAAACTCATTCATTTGAGACTGTCCAGACCCCTGTTCTCGGAATCAGTGGTGGTCCCAGGGGTCCCACTGATCAGCTAGTTATCCCCTATCCTGTGGTTAGGGAATAAGTTAAATGGGGTATTGGATTTTGTTTCTATAGCTCTATAAACCATTCCCCCCTCCTGGCACTTCAGAAGTGTTTATTCCCAGGTTGCCCCTGGATACGTCCTACAGACATTCCAGCACTACAGGTTGGTCTTGCTCAGTAGGAACTACCGGGACGCCTTTTTTTCTATTTAGCTCTTGGGACTGGATTGCTGGCCCATAACAGGGAAGCGCTCAGTGGGGACGTGCACAGGAAGGCAGTACAGAGCAGGGGATTGTGGGAAATGTAACTTAATAATTGTTAAAGTTTAATGAATTTAAATTAACTTACAAAATATTTCAATAAAGGAATGGGGAAAAGGACCCCACTGGCTGAAGGCACCGAACGAACCCCACTGACTATAATGGGGTCAGTCCGGTGTCCGGCCAGCCTGCATTTTACAGGATGTAATAGCGTTGCATGCAGCCTATTGTAAGGTAGTCACTATGTGGAAATGGCCAAAGTCCTTCTATAACCGGCATGCTCAATCCGGGTGTTGATCCCTGCAATAACCATAGTCCAATGATTGGAAGGGAAATCCAATGATCTGGGATGAGAGCCATGGCTATGGTAGTTTGCTGCCTTAGACCTGGCCTATGTGAAGTGGCTTGTCAGTGTCTCCCTGGCACCTGTCCTGGTAGCCCGCAGAGTTATGCTCCACTTCCTATGTAATTCTTGCCTATAAATGGGATGTTGGAGTTTACACAGTGCTTATGATAATTCATTATTAAGGCATCAGTGGTTCTATCATAGAGATCCTATATGAGCAGCTTTATAGGAAAGTTGTTCCCAGTTTAGCAAACTAAAACCCCGCTGTTCTCACACACTAATAAATGGAAATTATTGAAGGATTGCTAGGCCGACGTCCGCGTGTGCTGACCATTAGAGGCCACATGTATCGCCTGAGGGAAATTTTCAAACAAATGAGCAAATGCCTTTTTATATCTAGATAATTGTATTCGCATCAAAATAGAGTTTTTTGCTTTTTTTACATTTTTATTTTCAACAATATTTTCCATTCTAGGTGCAAGTTCTGATATGCAGATTTACCCCTTAAGGGCTCCTGTCCACGGGGAATTGTGCACTGCGTTCCCCGCGGTGATAATCAGGCCACGGGGAACGCAGTGAACGTTTTCCATAGCGTTGTTATGGAAAGCGCAGCCCCCCTGCTCACGAGCGGAGAATCATAGCGATTCTACGCTCACAGGTAGCAAATCGCGGCATGCTGCGAGTTGCCGCAATTCTCCACGGTGAGCCTATCTATCAGATAGGCTCACTGCGGAGAACTGACAGCTCTCCCCCCTGCTCCCGGGTAGCGGAATATCGCAACACCCGTGGACAGGCGGCCTAAGAAGTGTCATACAGGTATTATTTATTATATATAACGTGTTATTTTGTGACACTTAGATACATTTGTCATTGTGTATCAATCACTGTCTGCACGTGAAGATGCCACAATATGAAGGCTTTGTTGCAGCATAATGTAGTCTGAAGATTAACTTCACACGGTCGTGCGCTATATGGGGCAGTGAATCCCACCCACATATTGTGCGCCCCACCATGTGAATTCCCCAGGGATTCAAGGGGTTCTGATCTGAAAACAGCCTCGCATCACTTCAGAGAAGAAGCAATCATCAGCCGTGATCCTCAGCAGAGGATTGCGGAGTTTCTCCCATAGCTTTTAATAGGGCTGGCGCTGCTGCCACTGGCCCCATTGAAAACAATGGGTGCTGCGATGTGAGAGCACGATAGAACATGCTGTGATTTCCCACATCACATCACGGTGCCATGAGGGAAAGCATCACTCCCATGTATGACCCCATTCAAAAGAATGAGGTTCATATTCGTGCGCCCCACAATGCACAAATCTCATGCAATTTTCTCGCTCATGTGAAGCCGGCCTAAGGGTATGCTCAGACAAACAAGTTATGCAAATTGATGCAGTTTCGGGCCAATCACATGATCTGGGAGCATGGTAAAAGGCAAAACCAGTCTGTGAAGGTAAGTTTGGAGACGTTGTCACGTCCATGGAAACTGCTTTGTGTCATTATTGTTTGTGCCTGGATAAAGATTAAGGAGTGAAGATGCCTCTAAGATGTCATCAAGAACCATTTTATCAAACAGATGAGTTTACTAAAGGGTTTTATCCTAGGACAATGTACAATTAGTTGGTCTTTTTGTTGTACCATGGCAGAAACTCAATGGATGCCACAACTGTGGGTATAATTTGGAGACGGTGGTCAGATGAACAAGATATGCATTATCTTACTGAGACTGCAGCACTGAGATGAACATCCAACACACAGATCAGTGCATCTGGTGCCATGCAGTAGTGGCTCCACAATCTACAGCTGGTGACATTCTGCTGAGTGTACAAGCAGATTTGGATGCTCCAATATCAATTATTACAGTCTTTTGAAGGTTGGCTTTGGTAGGTTTGCAATCAAGCTATCCGTTGCGCAGACTGCCCCTCACACCGCACCATCATCATCATGAATGTTTGTACTGGTGATGCTTCAGAGCTGCCTGGAGTGACAAATGGCATGGTATGTTGCTCTGTGACCAATCAAGATTCTGTTTCTGCAATGACAATTGGGGGTCTGAAGGTCACATGGTATTCAGGCTGATCCTTTTGGCATTTTGGAGCGCACACAGCTCATCAATGTAGAGTCCTGGTTTGGGGTATCATCTGCATCAACAGCCTAGCAACTCTAGTACACATCAGGCACACATCACCGCATGCTGTTGTGTTGATGCCCATCACACTCCATATCTTCAAAGCATACTCAACGCCAATTTCCAGCAGGATCATGCGTGTCACCCACACAGCGAACATCAACAGGCATGTTCTGCAAGGTGTCTAGGTGATTCCTTGGCCATCATGATCTGCAGATATCTCTCTCCAATTGAGGTACAATTGGCCTTCAAGTGATTGCTCTCTCGCAGCCTCGTAATGAAGATGCACTGTGGACTATGGTCACTACCACATGGTCAACACTACCCCAGGACAGTATGTGAGCACTCACTGAATGGAGACCACATCACATTGGTGACTATATCGCCCAACATGGTCTCCTACTATTTACTGATCATGGGAGATGTGTAATTGTTTGAAATGAAAATAGTTGAGAACTTCATTCTCCATTTGTGTATTGAGCTTGCAGCATTTCTTCATGGTATGGCATTTTCTTAGCGAGGCATGTATTTTCATATTTAGTGGTAATCATAATACATTAAAATTTAATTTGTCATTTAACATCAGTCAATGATAAGATTGCTAGACAACATGCAGGCCTGATGCACGTGAGTGTTTTGGATCCATATCACATGGATCCTGAATACTGTGATAATGCATTTCAATAGGACCAGTCATAACACTGTATTGACATATGGCGGTATGCTGAGATTTTTATTTTGTGCAGTAATTGGATCCCATCTCTCGGAGTGAGTCCTCCCCAGGGAAAATACATGATTGAAACTGAACCTGAAATAGAACTGAGCAGCCAACTTGTGTTGGTGATTACTGCTCTTCACATTTGTGAGATTCCAGATTATTTAGCAAGTATTTTCGGTAAAGAAGTGACTGTTCAGTTGTCTGAAAGTAATTGTACTGAATTTATGTTTTTTCCTGCTATGTAGATTACTTATCTTACCAATTATGGACGCGACAGCACAAGTCTCATCGGCAGTATGGCTGCGGTCCTTCGGCCTCAGTAAGAAGAAACTTACAATGCCTAAAATGCTGGCACGGCTCGGTTTTCAGCAGAAAGAAGGTTGGTTGTACGATTCATCTCTTTTGTTATTTCTAGTAAAATAAAATGGAAATATTAACAGTAGTTCTCTTCTAGCTGGGATACATCCATTTGTAAAAGTACAGCACACAGTTGTATTGGAGAGCTGCCCCGACTCTCTAATATACTCTGCACTCACCACCATAAGGCGGAGTGTTCCTATGGAGGGCAAATCAGGGATTTCAGATTCCTAGGTGTTGCCTTGTGAATCCTTCAGCAGAGTGCAGGCTGCTGTTTATAGACGGCATTCTGTATATATAGAGGTTGACCCACATTGTGGAAAGCAGTCGTTATGGCCGGTCTAACAAGGGAACTGTGAGCAATTGGAAATCCTTACTTCCTTACCGTTTTATGATCATAATCCTCTTGCTCGTAAAAGAAGTGATTCTTGTAGTAGTATAGTAAGGAGCATCAGTTCTGTAATTCTTGAGTGTTAGTGTAGTTACACTAAAGGTGAACCTACAGTTAAAGCCACCCTTTGGTTTTGGGACAATATTCTGTCCCTGGACTGGAGGGGGAGGGTACATCACCTGCTATTGTTCTTTTCTGCTGGTGTCTTTCCAATCCACTTGTTTAGGGTCTTGGTTTCAGCCATCCAATATGGCAGCTGTAGTTTTGTAGCTGTGCACTGCTGTCTGATTGGCAAGCACTGAACATCTTGGACTGCTGAAAATGGGAACCGGTGGAGAAGAGCGGCAATAGTAGAGAAGAGCAACAGCAGGTAATATAACCTCCCCCTACAGTTCTAGGCCAAAATTTGTTTCGAAAACAGAGAGTTACTTTAAAGAATTAGGGTATGTTTACACGTCGGTAGTGGACAACCCGCAACACATTATGCGTCAAAAGCACAGCGGGAAACACATTAAAATCTGTGTCATTGGTGCAGATTTTGACACCGTATTTGATGCAGATTTGCATCAGATTTCATCCTTTCAGTTAAAATCTGCTGCAGATCTGCATTAAAAAACGCTGTCAAGGCCCGTCTTTAATGCGTGATTATGCTTTGCCCATTAATTGATATCCTGTCATTTACTGGCTGCACAGCATATTATATAGTGCCAGTGTTTTACTCACAGCCTCATTAAATGCAGCTGAATGTGAGCAATCATCATTCAGTTTTCATACATGTCCTTCTACTAAACTTGATGTCAGATATTCTTCATTGGAGATGTAGGCAATGGGTTTGCATAGACCAATAAGTGAAAGATGTTACTAGGCCATTTGTATAGGCAGCAGTTACATGATGGCCACTGGATTTTCTTACATGGCGCAGACTGCAGTAGACGGTATGGTCACATTTATACTGAAATAAGAATGGGCTCCTAAGTAGTTATTTCCCCTTCTGCAGTCCTACAGAGGTAGCAAATAATAACTCAACATTTAACACGTTTTGATAATTTAACTACAATTATAAATCAAATTATCAGTCATGTTAATGATGGCTACTTCTGTATGCTGGGAGAAGATCCTATCTTCTGGAAGAAATGAGGACAAGTGTTATGGTGAAGTATGTCTGGCATTGTACTTGCTGTTTGTGTGTTAGGACATACTTGAAGAACTTGTTCTGTAGCTCTATTAATTGTGATTGACTGTTAACTTTTTATGAGTTTGAGTCATGCTACTTTTTTTTCCACAGATTATGTAAGCAAACTAGGGCGCCCAGTGTCCTCTCGTTATTCTCATGGTCTCTTCCAACAATACATCAGCGATGGTAAAATCTACAATGTGAGTGTGTAAAATATTTAAGCCATTTACTTCTCTTATTGCTAAAGAAGTGGAGAAATGTAGAATACATGGCCAAGTATCAACCATTCATACGTCAAGGCTATAAACTAAGTCTAGAGGACAGGTAGACAACACTCTCGGTTTACTGCTACTGCTAGTATAGGAGGATTCCTTATGCCCTAAGTCCTATTTCATCATCAGATAATTGCCTCAGGATGTTTTCAACCTTGGTTATGATTATGAATTACTTTTCTGGAGGTAGTATTACACGTAGCAGGGCTCAGCCGTGTGGTTTGCTGCTGATTGCTGTGGCAGGGGAAGCACATACAAAACACAGACACTTCACGAAACTGATGAGTATCCCTAGCCTGCATGTGATTCTGCACCACATACTTGCTCCATAGATGACGTCATACATTTTGTAGAATCTTCTTGGTAAGATCTCTGTGTAAAGCTGGCTTTACCTGTGTGATAGGGCAGGGAGGGGTAGAGTTTTTCCTTAGGCCAAAGTCACACAAGCGTATGTAGAAACACGCATTTTTGCACTGTGTTTTTACTGTGCAGTTTTGCGCAGTAACGAAGTAGGCAAGTAAGCTGATGATATCACAATTTTTTTTGCCCTCACAGTGGCATAGTAACCTGTATAAAAAATGCAGTATTGCACGTGCAATTGCGTATTTACTGCCTTTTTTCACGCATCCTGCTCATTTCACTGGGCGATTTAGTGAGGGAAATATGCACCAAAATGCAAAAAATAGGACATGCTGTGAACGATTTTGTGCGCGTGTAATACACAGCAAAAAAACTCTTGTATGAGAGAAGCCCTAGGGAAAATACCTAGTAGGTGTGACGAGACTTATAAAGCCATGCATGATTTCTAGGAAAGCTATGCATGGCCCTTTAACCCTTTCCAATCCACTGTCTGACCTCTGAAGACCTTATGATTTAAGGTTGTACAGCTCTGATGTTGGAAGACGTCCATCGGGGTTCTCTTACTGTATATTGCCAGCCTCTCTGCTGTTGGAGCCTATCCAACGTGTCACCTCATGCAGTATTGGTTTTAGCCAGCATATAGCGCTGTTGTATAACTGCAGAAAAAGAGTAAGCCCCCTAGGAAAAGCAGGATACAAATTGGATTGGAAAGGGTTAAGTCTCCTCTCACCTACTAGGTACTCTCCCAAACCACATCATAGGCCTCTCACCTGGCCATCCAGCAACCTACTGTACTGACACGGATGGAGGGCAAAAACCTCAAAACAGGCTGTCTTTATATGGTTATCTTCTCCTCCTGGCTTTGGGTTATATTCCCTGTTAACCCGTAAATGCTCTAGGACATATATTTACATCATGGAGGTTTGGGTTTTGTAAGGAGTGGGATTGTGAGCTGATCCTGCTCTATACAATGCAGGTACCATGTGTGTTTGACATCAATCACCCACCTACAACAACCACAATCAGCGTAAGCACTGATCACGGCTGTTGACCCTTAAAATGCCCCGATCGGAGATTCATTGCAGATTGCCTATCAAGCCATCTCTGTGGTGTGACTTGATAGACTTGCCTGTCACATTGCAGTATAATGTAATACTATGGTATTACATTATACTGCAGGAGCGATCAAATGATTGTAAGTTCAAGTCCCCTAAGAGACGAAACAAAAAAGGAAAAATGAATTTAAAAAAGCTTGATTAATTATTTAAAAAAATAAAAGTAAAAAAACTAAGTTTTTTTCATATTTCTAAAAAACAAAAACACATTCGCTGCTTCCATAAAATTCCAATCTATCAAAGTTACACATTATTTATCTTGTATGGTGAACGTCATTAAAAAAAAACACCAGAATTGCGCTTTTTTTTTTAGCCGCTACGTCTCCAAGAAAAAATGTATTAAGAAACATTCAAAAAGCTGTATGTACACCAAAACAGTACTGATAGAAACTACAGGACATCCCACAAAAATTAGCCCTCACGGATGGTGGAATTTTCACTTAGAACTTTTTAAACGTTTTTTAGTACATTACATAGTGCCATTGAAAAATACAAGTTGTTCCACAAAAGTTATGATTTTTTTGAAAAACTACTGTGTTATTAAAGGGTTAAAAGGTCAGGCATTGACTTGCAGGAAAGTTTACTTGTAATAGGTAGTGCTGTAGAGGCATTGTTGCAAATTTTACAGCAAACACCGCTATGAATGTGGGCACTATTATGAAGTATTGGTTTAGAAAAGGTATTTCATTTCCAACTATGCATTTGAAAATTGGTCATAATTCAGTTCCAAAATATTAAATCCAAAGTGGAGTACATTTTTGTTCTACCATATTATTTATACAAATAGAACTGTAGAAGAAAAATGTACTCCACTGTGGATTTAATATTTTGGAACTGAATAGTGAAATATGTATGTAGTCATTCCTATCTTCATTATTAGTTGACAGCTAAAAAAGAGGAAGTTCTACAGAAGGTTGAATCTGTTGCAAACATTATTGAACTTTATCATCGAAGACTCGAATGGCTGAACAGCTCAAGCCGGTCAGTGTTCGGAGTGGTCCAGGAACAATCTGTAGTTATAATTCTCGACCTTAGTGCTCTTACCAAATCCCAACGTAACCTATGCCAGGATGCCATATGTCTCGTCATCAGAGAACAAGTTGCACACATTTCCAAGTTCAATCTTGTTTGGTAAGTACGCCTAAAATGTGAACACCAGAGGTCGTTAATCCTCGCTAGTTGGCAAAAATAATTAAATAGCTGCTCAGATAATTTGTGTGTGTGTGCTTGAATCCTTCTTGTAAATATTTGTGGCCAAATCTGATCTGAGAGTTTGTTCATTAACCCTAAAAATATAATCAACAAGCCTTGGGAACAATAAGTTTGCACTGAATGTTTATTTGCCCTTGAAACAGTAAATCAGGTTTAATACTTTACAAGTGCCTTGTAATCTGGAATGATATATTTTGTATAGGGTTTCACAAGAACCATGGAAGTGGCATCCAAGAGTTATCCGTGTCAATCAGCACTCCATAGAAGAAGCTGTGGAATGGATTCTGAACCTTCAGGACCCTCCAGTGGCCAATGTGGATAGCACAGCTGAAGCTGTGTCAGAAGCCTTGGATGACCAGGTTGTGAAAGTAGTGAAGTGCTAAAAGATAGCTTATTTTGCACATTTTTGGTAGATTATATAGTCTGATAATGGGATTATGTGTGAGCTCATGATCAGAGATAACCAGAAGTTGAACCAGGTGTAATAAACATTATTGTCACGACAGTGAATGGGAATCCGCTGTGCCTGAAAAACAATTTGACTTGGGACTAGATCCAGGGGCAGCATCTTAATTCTATGGTTGTCATCCTTTTAACTCCACCAGTTTGGATCTGTTCCTTGATGCAAGGGGCCATAGACCATTACTCCAGAAATAGTCTTGGTTAGAAGGCAGCTGATGCAGTAAGTCAAGATTTCCACAGTGTAGTACTGGAGGGAATAGACAGACTAGACGTTGTTTTGGAACAAAGCTAAGGTCAGGACTGGTAGGATATTTTCTTTACAACAAATCAGTAAATATATCAGAAAAAAAACAGGAGAACAGTGCCCTATAGAAATAGACCTGAACCAAAGAGAGAAGGACTCACCAAGTGTCAGAACTGAGCCCTGAGAGGGTACAACCCTCACACTACTAGCTAAGTTAGCATAATATAATGTTTACCTAACAGGTTTACAATGACCCATCTGTCCATACACTGGACATCCGCAGAACAGGAGTTACCCGTAGGCCACAAGGTCTCGGTCGTAGGAACAAAAGCCAGAGAAAAAAAAAAGGGAACAGTGACCATACTTCAATATGTCAAGATGAAAAGAAACCAATTACTTTCTGGAGGGGTCAAATGTACCCCTTTACTGTATATAAATGTTATGGTATCCTACCCATGATACGCCAGCCTGGGGGGCCCTAGATCTCACCCACAACCCCTGTCCCTGCCTGTTTGCCTCCACTCCTGGCTAACCCCAGGCGGGCAACTGGGCGGTGGGCCCTACTCTCACTAGGGACCGAAAAGGGACGCTGGCATACCTAGATGGGAAGGGTAGAATACCAACAGAAAAGACAGGTGTAAATAATCAACACAAACAATACTAAGAAGAACTAAGGGAGATGAAAAAACATGGCGGACAATAGCAAAAATAGCAGACGAGATGACAAAGGCAGGAGACAAACAGAGGCAGACTGGCTAGCACACTGAGGGAAACCAATAACTGGCAGTGATTGCAAGTCTCTGCCTGATCTGTAAACAAAAGCCTCCGCCCAGGGGCGGAGAGAGGGAGACAGCCAACTCCCAACAGACATAATAAAAGGGAGCTCGTGCACGGCAGCTGCACTCACCAGTGTGCGCATGCCACCAGCACCATGCCGGTCGGGCACCCGCGCCCCCGGCAGCTGGACAACAAGCCGGGGGGACCCTCCCCGACCGTGGGACCCCGCACACCACCGCCCCGGGAGGACTAGCAACCGCCGCATTGTAACAATTAAGTGCAGAGATCCAGTAGTACCTGCACTTACATATGCTCAGAAACCAATCCAAGGTCCCATTAGGCTTATTAAACATAAAGAAAAAAACTGATAATGCGACTTGTTTCAAGGCTCATCATCATAACCCTTTTCTCAAGCCTTTAAATTGGTATCAAACATATATAAGTACTCACAAGTAGTATAATGGCCATCATTCTGGAGTCACAACAAAGCAATGGTGTGGATTAGCATCATTATAGCCACCGCTGGGTTCAGCATATGTTTTGGGACCCGGAAGTTGTCATGACCTGCTGTCACAGACCAGTAATGACGTGATTATTACATGATCACCCATTTATGGTCATGTGATCTGGTCATCTTTGCTGCTCCTAAATGCGGCCAGCAAGGAAATAAATGTCAGCGGATGAGAATGGGGATATAGCTAGTATGTACCTCCTTGTTTGTGCAAACTCTAACAAGGACTTTTAGGAACATAAAGCGTCTTAAGTAGATAGGTCATAAAAGACATTAAAAACTGAAAAATACATTCATTGTTAAAAAAAGTAAAAAATAAATAAAGCACCTAGAAGTTGTCGGAATGAAATGAAACGTTCTATGTGTGATTGTAACACTGATATAAGTAAGTGATTGCAATATCAGAGCAAAAGGATAATTTATTGCTGAAAACTGAACACATGTTGTACCGCCTCTAGCTTGGATACAAGATGTGATACAGGCGGGCATGAAGGCTCTAGTACCCTATTGTACTGCCTCTAGCTTGGATACAAGATGTGATACAGGCGGGCATGAAGGCTTTGGTACCCTGTTGTACTGCCTCTAGCTTGGATACAAGATGGGATACAGGTGGGCATGGAGGCTCTAGTACCCTGTTGTTCCCCTCTAGCTTAGATGCAAAATGTGATATGGATAGGCATGGAGCTCTAGTACCTTGTTGTACCACCTCTAGCTTGGATATGAGATGAGATATTGGGGTGGGCATGGAGGCTCTATTACCCTGTTGTACCACTGCTAGTTCGCATGCAAGATGTGATACGGGCAGGCATGGAGGTATACAGGTTACATATGGTATCCTGCGGTATGTCGCTTCATACTTGCTGTAACTGAGCATCTAGATCATGCAAACATGTAGGCTGTCGAAGTTGGCATCCCAGAATGTCCCATACATGTTCTATTGATGATAAATCTGGCGACCGGACAGGCCACAGAAGTGTAGCAATGCTGTGTGCGGCTGAGCATCATCCTGCTGGAAAATGCCTCTTGGAAGTCCTGCCATGAGAGGCAACACATGTGGCTGCCAGATGTCCTGAGCATATCATTGAGCTGTCATTGTCCCTCGTACCACTACTAGTGAAGTGGCGACCAACTGTTAAATGTGATACCCCCTAGACCACTACACCAGCAGTGGGGGCAGTGTGCCGTTACATAGCAAAGGCAGGATTGAGGCACTCACCCCTAGTTCTCCAGACACAAACATGGCCATCATCAATGCGCACACTAAACCTGTATTCGTCGCTGAAGACGACCCGGTTTCACTCCGTAGTAGTCCAGTTTCGTCATTCATGATACTGCTGAAAAAGTGTAGTGGCCCAGAGTTAATGGGGCCCCTCCAGAATATTCTATGTCTGTCTCGTGTCAGTGTCTTATTTGTGGAGTGCATTTGATTTATGTGTATTGGATGGCTGCAGGACTGAAAGAGTTAATGTCTGATATGTTCTGTCCTGTCTGGAAAATGTATCGTTTGTGGTCACGTGATGGTGTTCTATATATGTGTTTGCGTATATGTAATGAGGGGGAGAGTGTAGTAGTTGTTGCAGTCAGTGAGTAAGCCGCACAGACACTAGAGGGAGATCAGTCTGTCTGTGGAGCATGGAGGAGGCCGAGCGACTTCCTGATGCTCAGCCTGGGCCCGTTCAATCCAGGAATCCTCGGTACTTCTCCTGAGTGCTGAGAGAAAGGAAACTGCTTCATAGCGAGAAGCGGAGAAAGTGTGAGTATTTGCCACTGGAGTGAGAAACTGAGTTCTGGGAGTAAAGGAACCTGCAGATAACTTGGACTGTGGATTGTACAAATAACTCGTGAGCTCCACCGAGATATCATACTTATAAGCTGTGATTTCTGCAACTGTGCTGCAAGTTGTTATTGACTTTATTCAAACATTTAAGTAAATGGGCAAGATTGACCAGTTCCAGTTTTGTTCCAAAATATACTCTTCTGGTGTTAGACTTACTTTATTCATCTACAAGATCCATTCCTGAAGAAGGAACGGTGGCGTCATGAGTGACAATTGGACTACAGGTAACCCCCGGTTACTATCCCTATGATCTCCCCCAGCAATAACGTAGTCGGGTCCCGAGCTGCTTTTGGTGGGAGGAGATGGTAGAGCCCCATGACAAGGTCTTTCTCTACCCCGCTGTCTCCTCGGCTCTGGGCCTGCTCCTCGGACGCTGCAAAGCGAAGTTTTGGCATCACGAACAGAATGAGTCCTCCGCACCTTGCCTAAAAACGGAGAAGAAATAACCTCTGCCATTGCCAGACACGGAAAAGATTGTATGCCTGTGCGTGCAAAAAAGACGAAAGTCAAAAAATATCTCCCAAGTCCTCTGAGCTCTCTAGGAAGTCCAGGTCAAGATCCCTCCAACCCTCTTAGTCTTCTGTAAAGTCTAGGAGAAGATCCCTCCAACCCTCTGAGCCCAAGGAAAGTAAAAACGACAAGGTTACGGGTCCTTTGAGTCTACAGGAATTAGAAGAAAAAGGTTGCAGGTCCTCTGAGCCTGAAGAAAAAAATCGGAGAGACAAGGCCGTGTCACCAGCAAAGATGCAGAGCAAAAGTAAGGACTCTTTGTTTAACCAGAATATATATGTGTCCCAGATGCGTTATTGCCTGGAGTGAAATCATCTGTTACTACCAGACACAGTGGAACTGCCCAGGTTGCATTTTGTGGCGGAAGATACAGAACCACCTGTGGACTGTGAAAATGGCGCTCAGCCTTCTTCTTTCCCTAAAGGGACCCACTAAACTTTTTTGCCAAAAAGTTCCCACCGTGGCTGTGGGAAAAGTAGGGGGGGGACCCCCCCTTCCCCCCGCAGAACAGCAGCAGAGTGCTGAAGACAGCCCAGGGGAGGAGCTACTCGGACTGGTTAGTGAGACGCCTGAAACCACCCAGCAGACCAGCAAGAGCACCCCTGCAGGCGTGATGGCGATGAATGTGCTGAAGGGAATTCCTACTGGATACCCGCCGCCAAGGCCCAGATTTTACTAACTGACTTGTTGCCACAGAGTTCTCTCGCTTCATCTCCACCTGAGGAGAGGATTGAGGAACCATGGAATCCAGCTTCTAACATGGGACCGGAAGAGTTGATTGTGCCAGCCATTGCTATGGCTCCTACTTTGACTGTTCTACCTACGTATAATTTCTTGCATGGACATTCCCATACATAGATAATGTAATTTGACCCACAATTTATGTATTGTTTTAATTCATCTGGTTTTGCCTCTCCTTCCACTTATAATTCCCTGGTGTTGTGTTTAATATTATGACTAAATGTAGCCATCCATAGCCTCGAGCCACATCTAAGGCTGGGTTCACACGGGATCGAAATCCTGTGGAATGATCGCATGGAAAAAACGCGAGATTTCTGCGGGATAAGAGCAGCTTCAAAACCCGTGGCCTTTAGCCTTCGGCATTTCGCTGCGGCTATCTCTCCCCATAGAGAGAATAGAGGCCGCTGTGGAAACGGAGAAAGAATTGACATGCTGCGGCTTGGCCGCAGTGTGTGAACGAGATTTTTGCAGATCTCGTCCACTTAGCTAGCTAATCCCTGAATTAAAAATAGAGACGGAAATGGAAATGGAAAACAAGGTGTCTGTCGCAGGCGGCAGACAGGAACCATGACCACCAGATAAGGGACGTAGGGGTCGCAGTCCTGATCCACTATAAATATATCTTACAAGTATCCAGGGATTGTTCTGACTACCATTATGAAGTCGGAAAAGATTTTTTTCCACAAATGAGCTAAATTGGCTTCTGCCTCATTGGGTTTTTTTTTTGTATTCCTCTGGATCAATAAGGGAGGATGGAAGCAGGCTGAACTAGATGGACATTGTCTTCTTTCAGCCTAACATACTATGTTACTATGTTACTACTTTTGTAGAACTAGTCTATTAGATCACTGATACAATGCTGATCTTATGAACACCTGCATATTTAAAGGGGTTGTCCCATTGTGAGAAGTGTATGTATGCACTTCTGTATGGCCATTATAATACACTTCATAATATACATTGTGCATTATGAGCCATACAGAAGTTATATACTTACCTACAGGAGTGCCCCCATGCTAACCATTCCGTCGTCCCAGGATACGACAAATTCTTCCAGCCGGCTTCTCCACTCGTCAGGCATGCGCAGTAGAGATTGACGGCCCGTGGACGAGCCTGGTACAGCTCGCGCATGCGCAGTAGCTGCAGTGAGGCGGTGATCTCTCTTCATTCCTGGACTGCCACGGTGAGGATCAGAAGAGTCCAGCAGCGGAGGGTAACTATTAAAGGGAGGGGGGTTTGGGGCTGTCATTGTATTTGTGGGGGGTGCTGTCATTGTACCTGTGGGGGGGGGGGTGCTGTCACTGTACTTGTGTGGGGAAGGGGCGAAGGGTGCCATCACTGTACTTGTGTGGGGGAGGGGTGGGGAGTGCTGTCACTGTACTTTTGTGGGGGGAGGGGCAGGGGTGCCGTCACTGTACTTGTGGGGGGAGGGGCGGGGGCTGCCATCAATGTAATTGTGTGGGGGAGGGGCAGGGGTGCTATCACTGTACTTGTGTGGGGGAGGGGCAGGGGTGCTGTCACTGTACTTGTGTGGGGGAGGGGTGGGGGATTCTGTCACTGTACTTGTGTGGCGATTCTCTGCAATTAAAAGTAATGATAAAGATCGCAATCTTCTGCTAGAGCAGTGGCAGCTGTAGCAGGAGATTCCTTCATCTCCCCAGCATGTCCCCTCATCACTGAACACTGTGACAATGCTCATCTCCCATCACAGCGTGCGTCTCCCATAATAACACCGGTCTTCCAGTCATGTGACCGGCGTCAACGGGAGCACGCACGCTGAGGAGGAGAAAGAGCAGTGCATCATGGGAATTACCTGGGTGGCGCCATCTTTGCATGATTTTACAGGTCAGCTTTACAAGGAGGAGATAAGGAATAAAAAGGTTAGCAGAATATCGTTCTTTATGTGTAATGCTGTATTGTATGGTGCTTTTACTCTTCAAGGCATTAATAGAAAAAAAGTCACTATGGGCGGCGGAACAACCCCTTTAAGCATCATGTGATCCCTAGTTCCTTAAGCAATGTTGATTCTTAACCCCAAATGCTGGTAAACCTATATGTACTCATGGTAGTCTTGTAAAACGTGTACATCTAAATGTGACCTATGTAATATATTTAGAGATATGTCTTATATTGCAGGTTGAGGCTATTTATTACTTCACTGCTGGGGATGTTCCTGTGGCAAAGATACAGAAATTGAAGCAACGTATAGAAAACAGTCCATGTCCACTGCATGTTGTTTGCTATAATCCACTCAAAACCACAAATGTACCAATGTTGAGTGAGTTAAGTCATCAGACATCAGGAAGGTATGTAATGTGACATCTTGGGGGATCTCAGCTCAATGAGATTGCTGTTTATGGAATCAGATGTCTGTTAACACTTTAAATGCCCTGATCAGCCCCCTAACAATGAGATTGCAGGGTGCTGTTCAGTTGTCATGGCAGCCCAGGGCCTTCTGAAGGCCTTCAGGGATGTCATTAATGATTACCTATCAAGGCGTGGCTGTGGCATATCTTAATAGGCTGTCTATCAGAATACAGTATAATGCAATACTATGGTGCTGCATTATATTGAGCAATCAGATGGTCTCATGTTCAAGTATGCTTAGGCCGGCTGTACATGGCCGTGACGGGCTCCGCTGCAGAATTCCGTGGGGGAGCCCGTTACAGCGCCCCCCAGAGACCCCAATACTTACCTTCAGATAGGGAGTCTTAGGTCCCACATGACGCTACGGCGCGCATGCGCAATAGAGCGCGTGACACGCCGGCCGCGTCATATGACACGCCCACAGCGTCACATGACGCGCCGGCCGCGTCATATGGCGCGGCTGGCGGTAGGCGGGGAAGCGGTTTCACACTACAGCGGAGGATAGCGTGACGGACGGCTTCCATTGACTGCAATGGAAGCCGTCCGCGCGTACACCCGCTGCAAATAGAGCATGCCGCGGGTGAGGACGGGTGATTTTACGGTGCGGAATTTGAGCATTTTAACCCCTTAGTGACAGCCCCATTGCCTCTTTACGTCATAGCTAAATGGGCTTTAATCCTAGAGGACGTAAAAACATGAATCCTCTTTAGATTAAAGCCCTCTTGGCTGAGCACATGACCGCTCCATGCCTCTCTTCTGCGCATGCGCGCCAGACTAATGACGTTCTGCATGCGCAGAAGGCCGGGAGTCCCAGCAAATTTAAAATCTCCTGGCTCCTGAAGGTAGCCGGGAACAAGGAGAAGTCACTGGGGACAGCAAAAAAGTTTAAAAAAGTTTTTAAAAAAAGTGCCAGTTGCACCTTTCTTCATGGATCGGATCCATGGGGAAGGTGAAAATACTCACCCCGAGTCCTCTGCGATGTCCTGGTCTTCCGGGACCTGAAATCCCCTTCTGCGCACGTGCGCCCAATGTCAATCATCGGGCGCCTGCCATGTGTAGACAGGAGCAGAGAGATGTCACCAGGGACATGATCACTGTTATCCAATGGATAACAGTGATCATTTAAAGTTAAAAAAAAAAGTTTTTAAAAAGTTTAAAAAAAGCTTAAAAAGCAAACGTTTCATCTTCCCTCACGGATCACATCCGTGAGGGAGGATGAAATGATGTACCCACGGTCCCCGGATTTATCCGTGGATCTCCCCCCAGCTTCTGCGCCAGGACAGGTGACACCTGTCGCCAGGATGGCAGACGCATGCGCAAAAGCTGTGGATTGCCAGGGTAATTTAAAATCTCCCTGCTCCTGGCTACAAAACTTAGCTGCGAGCCTGGAGATTTCACGGGGGGGCTGTGGTGAGCGGTTCATGGTCACATGATCGCCGTTATCCAATGGATAATGGCGATAACGTAACAGTAAAAAAAAAGGTGAAGTTTCATCTCCCCTCACCCATGCGATTGCTGAGAGGAAATGAGACTTTTTCCCGGAAGCCTCCGTATTTGAACCCCAACGTGACCCTCCTCCGTGAACTTTCCCGGATTCTGCACATGTGACCAACAGCAAAACAGCGGACACATGTGCAGGAGACGGGGAGCCCAGGAAATTTAAAATCTCCTTGCTCCCGGCGATCAACGGTCGCCGAGTGCCTGGAGCAGTGACCTCGTTCTGCGGTCCCCGGTCACGTGATAAAAAGGTAGCGATCTACCTTAGGCCAGTCTCACATGACCGAATAGGAATTACAGATTCCGCATGCATCATTCGATTACAGAATTCCGCTCACATTAGCGAGTCGGAATTGCATAATCCACTCGCAGAAAACAGAACACAGCATGTTCTATTTTACCGCGGATATCCGTGACATAGAGCCCATTGTGCTCCATGGTGCTGGATATACCGGCAGCCCATACACAACTACATTGTGTACAGGCTGCGGGTACCTGGGTTATCGCTAAGCGACGGTGTGGGAAATACAAACAAAAAAAAGTGTACTGCGCATGACCGCCTGTGTGAGTAGGCAGTTATGCACAGTACATTACATGGCCATACACAGCGCCACGGCCAAGTTCACAGCTGGGATCTGCTGATTCAGCATAAGGCAGTGTGAGCCCGGTATTATTCAGACTGCGGCCTGTAATACGCAATTTACAAGAAGCTCCAGGAACGCTCGCCTTCCTGCAGTTCCAGGAGCAGCTTGTTGAGCGCCTTCTGTGTGAGACCGCCGCACCTCAGCAAGCCTATGAAGCCTCGCAGAGCGCCACTTTTTACACCCCATCCCTGCCGATCAAGAAATACCCCACAAAAAGCATGAAAAGAGGGGGGATACCCGGTTTTATTTCCCCATGTGCCCATCCCAACCAGCCTCCGTAATTACCCCTGTCTTCAGAAATACCACACAGTTCACGTTATTGCTTTTATCTAAGATTTAGGGAACGACAAAAATGGTGTGTGTGTGTGTGTGGGGGAATTATTTTTAAGGTGGCAATTCTTTTAATTCCATACATGTCAGCAATGGGGCCTGGAATTTATTCAGTTGTGTCCTGCAATCCAACAGGTGTTCCCTCCATTATAGGCCTTGCCATGTGTCCTATAAGTAGATTAGGGACACAATGGGAATGTTTCTGAACACGGGACAAATGGGGGTATCTATTTTGTGGTGAACATCTTCATTCCTATGTACACTGTACAAAAAAAAATGTTTTTAAATTGACACAATTGCCAAAAAAATGGAAATCGTAATTTTTTCTTTCTGCTTTGCTTAGATTCATTCAAATACTGTGGGGTCAAAATATGCTGTACACCTCTAGATGAATTCATTAAGGGGTCTAGTTTTCAAAATAGGGGCATTTGTTGGGGTTCTCCATTGTTTCGGCCGCTCAATGGCTCTACAAGTGAGCAATGGGGCCAGGAATTTATTCAGTTGTACCCCTAAATCCAACGGGTGCTCCTTCTATTATAGGCCTAGCCATGTGTCCTTTAAGTAGATTAGGGCCACAATGGGTATGTCTCTCAACACGGGAGAAACAGGGGTATCTATTTTGGCGTGCAAGTCTTTATTCATGTGTGTGCTGTACAAAAAAGCTGTTTTTAAAATGACAGAATTGCCAATAAAACAAAAATCACAATTTTTTCCCTTTGCTTTGCTTGAATTCATTCAAAAACTGTAGGATCAAAATACGCAGTACACCCCTAGATAAATTCGTTAAGGGGTCTAGTTTTCAAAATGGGGTCATTTGTGGGGGTTCCCTGTGGTTTTGGCTACTCAAGAGCTCTACAAGTGTGCTATGGGGCCTAAAACGCCTTCTAGCAAAATTTCTGAAAGGCACCGACTACTCCTTTCATTTTGGACCCCGTTGTGCATCCAAATATAAGATTAGGGCCACAATGGGTATGTTTCTGAACACAAGACAAACAGGGGTATCCATTTTGGGGTGTCAATCCTCATTTTCATGTGCACTATAGGAAAAAATATGTATTTAAAAAGACATATTTGCAAAAATATGAAATTTTAGTTTTTCTCCTAAATTGAATTAATTCCTGAAAAAAAACTGTGTGGTCAAAATACTCCTGACCCCCCTCAGTGAATACATTAAGGGGTGTAGTTTTTAAACTAGGGTCATTTGTGGGGGTATCTATCATTCTGACACCCATTAGCCTTTGCAAACTTGGCTTGCTGTAAGAAAACAAAGTGTTCCTCAAAATGCTGAAAAGTAATGTTAAATTTGTATGTCTCCTAAATGGTTAAAAAAAACAGATTTTTAAAATGTGCATTCAGAATAAAGTAAACAGATGGAAATATATATCCTATCAAAAATTTGTACACTGTGTTTGCACATATTTGAGATATTACAGTTGAAAATGTGAAAAAATGACAATTTTGTCAAAATTTTCCCAATACTGCTACTTTTAATAAACATACACAAATTCTATTGGTCTATTTTAAATAAAATACAATATGTGGCGAAAAAACTATGTAAGATTCACTTGGATATACAAAACCTTTACGGAGTTATGCTATGTTGAGTGACACGTCAGATTTCCAAAATTTGGCTCCATCACTAAGGCGCAAACAGGCTTCGTCACTAAGGGGTTAAATCAGGAAGATCATTTGTTAAAAGCCCGTACTTTTATTAAAACTTTTCTTGTTTACCACTATAAATCAACTTTGAAGGGGCTTTCACTAGGGGTCTCCATTTTAGCTACCTCTGTAATTTACTGCTTGTCATTAGGTATTGAGCTTCTGTTGATACAGAAGTGCTTGAATGTTTTCTTTGCCACTCTAACATAGCGGTCTTCACAGACTGCGCCCTTGCATATACAGGCTGACAGACATGTGTGTCTGCAATCTCCACAATCTCTGATTCTACTGTTTTTGCAGGACATATGTGTGTACATTATTTTAGAAAAGGAAATGAAGGACAGTGATACATGTCTGAAAGTAGATTGCAAACAGCAGAGCAACAGAAAAATGAGGGAGACCACTTAAAAATCTGAATTTATAGACATAAGACAGGGTGTAAATAAAGGCAAATCGGTGGGTAAGGAGAACCTGCTAATGTTATAAACTTTGTTGAAAACTCGGGTAGGCTTTAGGCTGGAATTGTTTTTAAAAAAAGTAATAAATAATCTATAAAATACAGGAACTGCACTTTGAAAAGTAAGTGCAACCCTAAGAGCTGACACCCACTGGCGATATTTTCTTTCTTGTGCTGCGAGAGCACGTGAAAACTCTCGCAGCGCAGGAAAGACTCCAAAATAGGAACGGGGTATCGCCAGTCTTTTCAATGGGGCCAGCAGCAGCGCTGGCCCCATTGAAAAGATATGGAGAATGCCGTGGACTTCTGCCACAGCTGTGACAGCTGTAGCAGGAGTTTCCTTCATCCCCGCAGGGACCGCAGGGATGAAGGAATCCTCTGCCACAGCTGTGACAGCTGTGGCAGAAGTGCAGCATGCTATCCCATTGCTTTCAATGGGATCGTTGCTGCTGCCGGTCCCATTGAAAGCAGTGGTTTGTAGCAAACCCTGCAGTATGATTTTCGTGGAAGGGCTTGAAATGTAAGCCCTTCCCTGAAAATCATCAATAAGTGGTAAAAAAATATTTTTTTTTAATTACTCACCTCTCCGCCGCTCAGACGCGTCCTCCAACTGGCTCCCCGGCACTGCTGTCCAGCACTTTCAGCGGGCGGGGATTTAAAAATCCCCACCTCCTGAAAGTGCTGTGCTGATTGGCTGAGGGCTCAGCCAATAGCAGCTAGTGCTTAGCTATTGGCTGAGCGCTCAGCCAATTACAGATAGTGTTTAGCTATTCATTCATGAATAGCACTATCTTAGCTATTCATGAATGAATAGCTAAACACTATCTGTAATTGGCTGAGCGCTCAGCCAATAGCAGGCACTAGCTGCTATTGGCTGACCGGTCAGCCAATCAGCACAGCCCTTTCAGGAGACAGCGATTTTTAAATCCCCGGCTGCTGAAAGTGCTGGACAGAAGTGCCGGGGAGCCAGCCGGAGGACGCGTCTGAGCGCCGGAGAGGTGAGTAAAGATTTTTTTCTTTTTTTACCCAGTAAATTATGATTTTCAGGGAAGGGCTTATATTTCAAGCCCTTACCTGATAATCATACTGCGGGGCTTGGCAGAAAGCACTGCATTCAATGGGATCAGCAGCAGTGCCGATCTCATTGAAAACAATGGGATATCATTCTGCACTTCTACCACAGCTGTGACAGCTGTGGCAGAGGATTCTTTCATCCCTGCGGTCCCCGCGGGGATGAAGGAAACTCCTGCCACAGCTGTGACAGCTGTGGCGGAAGTCCACGGTATTCTCCTTATGTTTTCAATGGGGCTAGCGCTGCTGCCGCTGGCCCCATTGAAAACACTGGCGATGTTCCAGCGATTTACCAGCGTTTTTCTCGCACTGCGCTGCGAGACTTTTCACTTACTCTTGCAGCGCAGTGGAGAAAAAACACCAGTGGGTGTCTACCCTAAATGTTAAATGTTGCCTGAAGGCAGAAAACCTGCTGATTGCAGTTGTTTTGATGGGCTGCTATGTCCACCTTCATGTGACTTTGTGAAAAACTAATTAAAACATATTTGTGCCTAAGAGCTTATTCACATGAACACATTTGCGCTGCATATTATTATTACTGCTACTAAACTACCAAAATATACATTTCTTTTAGATAAACGGGGCACGGCGCTCTGTGATAAAGTAATTGTAAACCCTAAATTACTTTGCAGTCATTATGATTTTTTTTATTCAATTCAGAGAGCAAATAAATATAACTGCAGCAGTTGTTAATAAAAAGCTCCAATATTTCATTATGTGAAATGTTTAGGGTTGTTTTCCCAAGACAGCAAGATATTTGACCTGTCTCTTAATTATAATGGATGAGAAATTTATATTACATAAGTATGGTATTATTCCTAACAGATTCCATGTGTATTTGGAGAAAAATAAAGACACAAAGACAAATCAGCCCAATGGATATCCAGATGTGCCAGGGGCATCGAAAAATCTCCCAGGTAAAGTTACTGGTTGTATAGAACCTTCCAAGAACGAGCTGTATTAATCAGGAAAAAGGATCAACCAGTATGACCCTCATACAAGTCAAAAATTGTCCGCACTCCAGTTATAGTAAGACTTTCTATTGTGGGTCACTGTCTCCCCAGTCATTGCTGTGCAGGTTTGAACATGTTACGTCAGTTAATTTGTGACTGCAGTGCAAGAAAAAAATGGCTGCCCACCTTGTGATTTGCATGAAAGAAGAGCAATGTGCAGTCTTTTTTTGTGGTCTGAAGGTCTGTCTGGTGCCGATATTTATCAAAGACTTTGAGCATAATATGGAGAAAGTGTTTTGCCGCAAAGAAATGTGTTTGAATGGATAGATAAGTTCAAGGAAGATCGCACAAGTGTTAGCCATAAAGAGGGAGCTGGACGCAAGCTAAACCATCCCAGATCCTTTAACCGTTCCTCATAGGACATGATTTGCAGATCGCTCACCATTTTGGTAACTGTTCTCTGAACTTGCTCCAGTTTGTCTATGTCTTTTTTAAAGTGTGGTGCCCAGAACTGTACACAGTATTCCAGATTAGGTCTGACTTAGGAAGAGTAGTATGCTTCTCTTAATACATCCTAGAATTGTGTTTGCATTTTTTGCTGCTGCATCACATTGTTGAGTCATGTTCAGTCTGTGATTTATTACTAAGTCTTTTTCACATGTGCTACTTAGCCCAATTCCTTCCATTCTGTATGTGATTTTTTTCATTTTTCTTGCCCAGATGTAGGACTTTGCATTTTTCCATGTTAAATACCATTCTGTTGGTCGACGCCCACTGTTCAGGTTTTTCTAGATCTTTTTTAAACCTCTCTCTTTTCTAGTGTTAGCTATCCCTCCTAGCTTTGTGTCATCAAATTTGATAAATTTCCCCTCACTTTACTCCTTCAGATCATTTATAAAAATGTTGAACAAAACTGGGCCCAGGACAGAGCCTTGTGGTACCCCACTTAACACATTCTTCCAATTGGATGTGCAGCCTTTTATGACCACTCTTTAAGTACAATCACTCAGCTATTTGTGAACCCACCTAACAGTTGCCTTCTCAATCCCATATTTGGCCATTTTTTAAAAATAAGCATGGTCTGTCAAATGCTTTACTTAGGTCAAGATACACTATTTTTACCGTATTATCCTGATCAACCCAGTCAGTGATTCTGTCATAGAAGGAAGTTAGATTAGTCTGGCATGACTTGTTTGTTACAGACCTATGCTGGCTCTGGTTAATTACTCATCCAAGTACTTGCATACATGCTGTTTAATAATTTGTTCAAAGATCTTTCCGGTATAGAAGTCAGGCTCACAGGCCTGTAGTTTCCTGGATCCACCTTCTTCCCTTTTTTGAAGACAAGGACAACATTTGCACTTTTTCAATCTTCTGGGACTTCTCCTGTTCCTGTAGGGGAAATTTACTATGCTTCCAACGCCAGTCTTAGTATAATTTTCTCCAGCATGCGATGTAACTCATACATGTATTACGTGCATTCCAGCAACTCTGTGCGCCTAAACAGCAGGTCCGACCTGGTATACCTTTCTGGCATAATTTTTTCCAGTTTATGGTATAAATTAGACATAAAACTGTCATTCTGGGGTGGATACATTCCTTCCTGTCAGGCCATGCCCCCTTTTTGCTATAGTGGGGAGGTGGGGAAGGGGTTGGGAAAAAAAAGGAATAGTCAGAAATTCTGCCTTGCAACAAAATTTGCATCTTTTTACTGCCAGACGTCCTCCATATTTACTAGCTAAAATGTGCAAGCTCCTTTGTTTGAGATCTTGGTGATCATGGAGTGAAAATGTATGTAGAAAGGTGTTTACTACTGGTGATTTGTATCTATTTGAATTCAAAATTATCAACTAAAACTCTTTCTAGAACTTGATCTGAGGAAGGACGAGCTTATGATTAGAAGTGAGCTGAGCAAAGCCCAGGAGAATTTAAAACAACTGCAAGACATATGGCAAACTTTCTACAACCCAGAAGATGGTAAGTATAATTAGTATACTGACTTGCTTATATCTCACTGCAAAGGAAGGTCACTTACAAGGTCAGCCATGCTCTGCATTTTCATACCATTTCCTTCCTCTTTCTTCTAAAATTTCATTCTAAAAAGGAAAGACACTTTAGCAAAAGGACAAAAAATGTTTGTCTTGGCTAAGTACAAGTAGCATCCTTCCATTTGTGTAATTGTATTGCAGAACTGTGTCACAATCCAATACTGAAATTCAAATGATTGTAAAATAAGTAAATTAAGACATGAAATAAACCTTAACTCCTTCAAAACTAGGCTTATTAACCGCTTAACGCTCCATGACATACATTCCCATCATCTAGGTTCACGGTTTGTATGGAGGGGGATCGGGGGTTCCATATAATGCAGGTGCCGGCTGTTTCTTACACCACTGATCAGAGCTGTTAACCCTTTAAATGCTGCTGTCAAATTTGATGTCTGCATTTAAATGCTGCCCGTCGATATTCGGTGGTCCTGAACCTCCCTCCACCCCACAATGAGATCACGGGGTGCTGTGCATTTGCCTTCTGAAAGCACCCAGTGCTGCCATTGCAGATTGTCTATCAAGCCATGCCACAGATCACAGTATTAGGGCCCATTTACACGGCCCTAGGTGTTTCATGTGTGCCCGCCGGTGCCGTAAAAATGCCTGAACGGCAAAGGGCCCAGCGCATATACACTGAGGCCACAATGCTGTGGGGCCTGGGGAGACATTCCCCCTTCCCTCCCCTCGCCGGCTCACCCGCTCTCTCCTCCCCTCTGGCCATTTGCAAACAGCGGCAAGGGGCGGAGAGGAGAAGAGAAGGGGGAGGAAGTTTAGCAGTCACGCTGCTAAACTCCCTTCCACCTCCCTTATCCAGCAGCTAGCATAGGCTCTCCCATAGGAATCTATGAAGTTGCCGCCGGCATGGAAGTGCCCCATCGGGCACTTTTAGGCCGTGGTAATACGCCCCTGTGCACTGATGTATTGCAATGCATCAGAGGGGCAGCGTATATCTTCCGGTCGTGAAAACCCCGTCAATATACGCCAGTCAATAAACTCTAACATCGTACTGCAAGAACAATTGCAAGTTCTTGTCCACTATAGGGACTATAGAAAAAAATAAAAAATCAGTTTAAAAAAGGTGTAATAATTATAAAAAAGTAATAAAAGTTTTAAAATTTTTTTCCTCCCATATTTATAATAAAAGAATCTAAATTAAAAAAAAGCTAAAAACATGTTTGGTATCTCCATAAAAGTCTTATCTACCAAAGATATGTATTTTTTACACCGCATGGTGAACGTTGTTGTTTTCTTTTTTTTTTTTATTATAAATATGGGAAAGCGGATGGGGGGGGGGGTGGTGGTAAACTTTTAATACCTTGGTTTTCTTCCAAAAAGTAATAGGATGTAAATGTATGCCCTGGAGCATGAAGGGGTTAATAACAGCATGACAACATCACCTACAATCAGTCATGGCAGCCCTGGGGACCTTCAGAAGGCACCTTGCCATCTCATCGCGCAGGGAAGAGGACATTCGGGAACCTTAAACACAGATCGGGGAATTTAGATGCTTCTTTCAAAAATGATAGTGGCATTTAAAGTATAACAGTCACGATCGGCAGGTGTCGGCTGTCAAACATGGCTTACCCCTATTGCGTATGTAGCGAGATTGGCTCCTCATCCAGCAAGATACAAACCCTGCGTGCACAGGACGTCAGTGTACGTCATGGGGTTGTAAATGGGTTAACAACAACATGAAAACATCACCTATAGACAGTCATGCATGTGGTTTATTAGCAATTAACAACAGGATGCCTTTAGACAGATAGGCAGCCGTGTTATATAAGTAAATACACACAGTAAAGAAGTTGATGCAATAGTAGTAATAATAATCCACCAATTATTCCACCATTAGGCTGGCTGCACACAAACGGGTCAGATTCCACATGCGGGAGCCCATGGCGGAATCCGGCCTTGACCTCGGCCGGCGACCCTTGCCTACCTGCCTTCTTTCAACCTCATCTGTATTGTGGATAGCCACAGCAGCTCACCGTCGGACATGCGCAGTACAGATTTTTTACTTAAATCTGTGTTTTTCCTGGCCGTTGCTAGACGATGACGCAGGTACCCGCGACCTATCTGCAATATCAGTTATGGATGGGCCGCGGGTGGATGGCTTCCATTGACTTCAGTAGAAGCTGTCCGTGCGGACTCCACACAACTAGAATATGCTGCGATTTTCACTCTGCACACAGAAATCGCAATTCATTTCGGCGATTGTGCAGGAAAAGCAATTTTGCATAGCTTGTTCTGAGCGGTATTTGCTCTGGATCCTCAGTGCAGACGCTGGCCGCGGTTTCCACAATGCAAATCTGTTTGTGTGCCACCGGCCTTAGCCTGCTTTCACAGGGGTGTTAGGGCTCAGCTCAGGGTTTCTATCTCTCTGTTCCATTTTGAAGGATGTAAAACTGAAATAAAATACGTTTTCTTAATTTTTTATTTTGATGGGGTTTAAAAAAAACAAAAAAAAAAAACGGAACGCGAACAGAAAGACTTCAGCTGCTTCCATCCCAGACTTCACTATCTTCCTGACCAAATATACGGAAACCTAACAGAGCGGAGGCAAATGCATGGTGTAAATGCATGCAGCGAGCAAACGATCAACAATAAGTGGTTAGATTACCACTAACTGGATCTTTCATGCGGATCTAAAAATGCAAACTAAAATAAAATGTGTAAATGCATGCCAAGAGAACAAAACACAACCACTTTTTTAAATGCTGGCGGCATGCTCCTTCCGATTTATCTTGCTGTTTAAAAGGGCCCTTTGAGCCTAGAGCAGCCTGGGCTGTAAATACTGTAATATAATCAGTCAAGCTCAAACCAAGACTTTTTTTCATCCCCTTACTACATTGTTACATAGTATATATGCAAATGTGAGTGTGTGACCTCTGTGCATTATCTCCATGTGTTCCTAGAAAAGAACAACAGCAATAAGGTAGAGGAGACTTCTGAAGACTGTGTTAGCTCCAAGGAATGGCTAAAGACGTTTGGCTTAAAAGCTCAGAAATTGCTGTATTATGACGCCCTCGCTGACTGCGCTTTTCGTCACAGCGATGGAATAGCTGATATAAAATGCAAGCCAGAGGATGAGTCCATACAGACAGATGCAGTAAGTGAGGCTGGAAGAGTTGCTGCACTCAGGCCTGGACTTTTCACCAGCAAATCATCGACTTTTTACAAAATGCTTGAAAACGTTCAATATTTACTAGCATTTTTTGTGGCTTTTAGGTGTATCTCACCACTAAGTATGCTTACACCTTGTTCTTGTATCTGAATATCACAATGTCTAAGTGCTTTGAGAAGTGTTAAACGCATGTCCTGTCTTCTCTGCAACCTACAGGAAAACAATCTGAAAGTGATAAACGCCAAGTACTGCGACGGTTTTGTCCATGTGCCCTGGAAAGATGGCTCAGTGGCCCATGTGCATATCAGTAAGGAGAAATGCCGGTGGTACGAGGAGAGAATGAAGACCGTGCTGGACAAAATGAATAGAAGGTGATATGATTGGAGAGCAGTTGTTTGTGCCTGTGCGTGTCTTAATCTAGATTCTTAGAAATGGCTGATCTGATATGTAAGGGGGAACGTTTCTCATCTAAAGTTTAAAACCACAAGATTTTACTTTGATGTCGCAGTTTTGTGAACATATGTTATTTGGCCCTTTTTTTTTTTTTTTTTTTTAGGATCGAATGGCTTCAGAATGGAAGTAGAGAGCTGTTTGGTACTATCCTGGAGGATCACATCTATATTCTCATTGATACCTCACTTTCCATGAAGGACAAGCTGTTTTTAGTGAAAGAGAAAATATTGCAGCTTTTGCAGGTAAATTATTATTTTGTGACACAAAAATATTTTCAGTAGAATTCATCCGCTGGAAAGATTAGCTGCTGTTTTTTTTATGAATGGAAACTTATTTTCTAAATAAAGTATACAAGGATGACAGAAGAGTGCAAAGGGGCCCAATGCACAAAAAGTAGTAGGCTCATTCACACGGGTGCATTATCTGTCCAGCATACAACAGAATTGATCTACATTGGGGTATTCAAACATGGGTTTTTCTTTGGGTGAAAAAAAAAAATGAACATGTCCTATTTTAGTCCGTATTTATAGACCAAATTTGCCAATGAAAGTTTATGGAAGCATTAAAAAAATGCAGCGAATACAAGTTTTTTATGCATGAAGCCAAGAGACAGTGTTAAAAAAAAGTGACATCAATTGGTCACAGTTTTTTTTGAGCAAGTGATAAGTACAGTGGCTATGACTACAAAAAAAATGTAATCACACCAAATACGCAGTAACTACTTACATATACACGCAGTAATAATTAGAGATGAGTGAGCATACTCGCTAAGGACAAATACTCGAGCGAGTATTGTCCTTTTTGAGTAACTGCCCGCTCGTGAGAAAAGATTCGGGTGCCGGCGGGGGTGAGCGGTGTGTTGCAGGAGGGACCGGCACAGGTGTGTTGCAGGAGGGACCCGCCGGCACCTGAATCTTTTCTCACAGGTACTCGGGCAGGTACTCAAAGAGAACAATACTCGCTCGAGTATTTGTCCTTAGTGAGTATGTTCACTCATCTCTAGTAATAATGTCTCCACATCCCTTCCATTAGTATTAATACACCTGCAAGCCTCTGTTTAGTAATAGTGCTCTCATATGTCTCTGGTCAGTAATCATATCCCAACATGCCTACACTCAGTATTAATGATATAGATGCTTGTGTGAATAAATCCTGAGTTCAAGTCACTTAACAATCTGTCCAGTTAAGAAGCGTAAGACATTGTGATTTAATTTCACCTGCTCAGTGCAAATGAAAGTGACAACATTAGCTTTGGAGATGCAACAGCAAGGAATGGTTTTGCAGAGGGTCAACTCATCCCATGTAGCTATTGTAGTGAAGGACACAGTCTGGCTTGGCAGTCTCTGTACTGCTATGGCCATGTATTGTGCTCAATATAAGGACATCCCTCTTGTCCTTATACTTGACACACAATATATTATCGCTGCATCCTTGTTCTGGGAATTTGCCCAAGAAGCGACTTAGGCAGTGCCACATGCTACAGTTCTTCTGGAATAGGGGAACACTCGTATAAAAATTATCTAGGTAGAGGTGTTAACTCTGGTCCAGTAGTAGGTCCCGCGCTCGAGCACCAATCAGAACCAGCTATCGATGCACCAATTACAGCCATTCATTGAAATCTGCCGGAACGCCGGAGAGCAGCAGGAGGGACTCGGACGGCGCCTGCTAGGTGAGTATTGCTTTTTCTTTTCACGTAGTATAGCTACGGCGTTTAACGCTGTCAAGACCGTGGCACCAAGTTGCGCCGCATTTTCAGCAGCGCTGAAAACTCTCCCCATTCATTTCAATGGGCGGCGCTGAAATGCCCAAAAATAGAAAATGCACCACTCAAAAATCGTGGCACTTATGGTGTTTTAAGTGAAAATTAAGCACACCATGTCTGTGCCTCTTCATATGTGTATATATATATATATATATATATATATATATATATATATATATATATATATATATATATGTATGCCTCTTCGAATCTATTTTATTAAGCCGGAGGAAGAATCCTAAGCTCTCTATAACATCGTGTATTTTTGTTAGCCACTGAAAGGTATCATATCTACAAGATCACTTGGTTTCTCTTGCTGAAAACAATCACGTTTTACTCTACTGGCTAACACCGTACCAAACTTTTTTCTTTTTGCACAGAATTGGCATGGGGTAGAGAATCACACCAATATTGATTACATGGGCTTTTTCTAATTTTTCCATTTTTTACTTGGTCATCTATTTTACTAGTGAATAATGGGCACATTGTCCTATACTGGGCGAGCAGAATGCTGTAGTAATTAAAGAGGCATTTACTCATCTAAGTGCTACCTTAATAACATAAAGCACACAAAGCTGGCTGGTTTAGAACATGCAGTACCTTTCATGTATTGTAAGTGTTCTCTTCAGCAGTTCATTCTATCAAAGCTAAGTGCTGCTTTTTTCAAAGGACAAACATGCATCTTTCATTTTCAGACAGCTAGTAAATTAGGACAACGTGACAAGTGTGTTCCATTCATTAACTAGTTTTTGACATTGCTTTCTACAGGAACAGCTGAAACACAAGAGGATGTTTAATTTTGTAAAGTTTGATTCAAAAGTTGAGGCGTGGAAACCTAAGTTGGCAGAAGTTAATGAAGAAAACATGAAAGAAGCCTGGTGCTGGATTAAGGAGCTTCAGGTAACATCATTTACCTTTATTCACCGAGTACATGTAGCATTTCAGCTGAAAAGGAACATCCTGCACTATGTAAGGGGGAGTTTTTTTCATATAACTGTGATCGCCCTGAATTCCATCTCTCAAAGCGGCTGCTCATGAATATACATTGGATGTTCTGCACTGCAACTCTTAGGCTAATTGGTGCAGATTTGATGTTGATTCCTTGTGGATTCTTCATTAACTTTACAACCAAATCATTTGAATGGAAATCCACCCTGTTTATACTATTTTTTGCATATGTATACTGTAGTGAGAGTGTGTTGGTGATTGTAATGTGATGTCTATTGGTACAGACAGGTCAATAAGAGGTTAATGTTTGATGTCTGGTGTTGTTAGTCTAGTCTGATTATGTGTCTTGTCTGTCCTAACCTGTTATGTGCGTGTGACGTATGTGGAATGAGTCAGGTGATTAGGGGAGGAGTTGAGTAACGGAGTGGTAGTCGGGAGAAGGATGTGAAAGGAGGTGGTTGGAGAGTGGAGTTGCAATGGAGGAAGAGAGTGATGTGAGAAGACAGGAGGCCTGGAGCTTACCCATGCCGTGTCCGGGGCACACTCCTGCTGTCATAGAATGCTATTCTTTGCGTGAGTTTGGAGAGCAGATCCTGTTTTCCTGGAGCCCGCGGTGGCGTGTGCATGGTGTCTCCATACAGCTGCTCTACTAACAAGTGTACGTAAGAGAGACGAGTAACTGGATTCAAGGGAGTATGGATGCAATGAAGAAGAAAATGTTCTAAGATGTGTGCCTAACTTGCTACGGGAACACCGTAGCAAAGTTCTATCAGATAACTAAGACTGCGGATGTACAAAGAGAAAAAGTGAATCCTGGGTACAAACTTGTTGAGGGAAGAATCTAGGAACAAGTATTTGCATATTTGTGCTTAAGACTGTTAATGCCATGTAATGGAACTCCACCATTTGAGAGAAAAAAAAAACACATGCCTCTGGAAAATTATTCTTTGGACTGTGGACTCTGTTATTTACATTGATTATTTAAAAGGGGCACTGGCGTCACAAAGACAACCAGGTATCAAGCGGCTGGGGCAAATACACCTTCGGCCTAGAAGAAGGAGATGGTAAAGCCATCCATGACAGAGTGAGTCCTCTACCCTGCTCTCTTCCCCAGAACCCAAAAAGGGTGGCACTGGGCCACTGCAATACTATCTTTACACACGTGGATTTGAAACCCACATTAAAAATATCTTTGTAGTTTGCTCAATTCAGCTTTCCATCAATCCTGACGGGTCTCCCTGTCCCAGCTGAAGAACACCCCACAGCATGATGTTGCCACCACCATGCTTCACTGCAGGGATGATATTGGGCAGGTGATGAGCAGTGCCTGGTTTCCCACAGACATAACGCTAGAATTGAGGCAAAAAAAATTCAATCTTGGTTTCATCAGACCAGAGAATCTCGTTTCTCAGTATGAGAGTCCTTTAGGTGGTTTTTAGCAAATTATAGAAAAATTTGAACGGGCGGACTACTTAGCAGCACTGCTGAATGCGTTGAGCGGCAGCTTCCAGTGCTCACACCGGGGTAACCAAGTATAACGCTTACATCCCCGGACTCAATGAGTCACCTACTTTTAGCCCATAAGCTTGGTTTATAGGACTAAAAGTAGGTAACAGACTCCCTTTAAATATTTTTTTTCTATTGTTTACAACAGTTCATAGGGGTTTTATGTGGCTTACTTGCTGTTTTCAGTATCAAACACTGAATGGAACATGCAATGCAATTTTTTTGCCTACCTCTGAACACACACACACACACACACAATACATGTACTGATGTAGCAAATATTAACTTGACTTTTCAATTGGCTTTTGGTATCAAGTTAAGTAAGTCTTGTTCCATTAGTACATTTACATCCTTTCAACAAATCCAGGTGGCCCAAAGAAAACCATTAAAAATTATTATTTCCTTCACCAACGCCATTTGCACTATGTGTTCAGGCAGCATTGCTCTTACTACAATCAGGTAGGTCGCTCTTACACATACGCTACCAATATAGCGCATTTAAAACCGCAGCGTTTTACCGTGATTTTGTGTGGCATTTTTGAACACATCCTACTGCTTTTGACAGCATTTTTTAATGCACCCCGTCATTGTGATGGGTGATGAGGTGCATTAAAAAGTGATAAAATGCAGGAAGATAGAACAAACAGCGCTCGAAAATCACAGTGTTAGAAACGCCGCATCCCAGCACTAGTTTGCAGAGTCCCATTGAAATCACTGAAGGTGTTGTACCGCGTTTAGCACGAAGTCTGATACGCCACGCTAATCTTGATAAATAGCGAGTTTTATGAGAGCAGAGTCTTTTACATGGGACAAATCAGGGTATTGTTCTCAGTCTTTGCCTTGATTAAACATGTACAACTTTAAACAACAAACAATAATTTGTTTATTTGTTTTCATCACATATTTTATGTGAACATAAAAATCAACATTTGTAATGAGGCCCCCGCTCTCCATTTGTATGAACAGTATATGTGCGGCCAACAACAATCCAAGAGAAGAATGATCAAAAATCTCCCAATATTTGTAAAATATAAACGCTAAGGGGCATGTCCATCCGCTTGCTGTATCATCGATCACACTGGGTAGGGGCTGATAAATAGTGTAAAAGGACCCTTACTACACAGTTATTGATCGTGGTCTGTAACCATAGAGTCACATAGGACTGCTGAGGAGCTGTATATATACACAATGGCAAGTTTTAAGCAAATTTGCTGAGTCTTATATTTCTTAGGGCTTATTCAGACGACCATATATCGGCCTGGTTTTCACGCCGGCTCTTCCAGCCTCCTCCCCCTGCAGAGAGGGACACCATATATCGGCCGAGCGTGAATAAGCCCTTAAGGTGTGTTTACACCGAGTGATATCATTCAAGAAAAGTCGCTGGATCAGTTGAATTTGAACAAATCGCTCAGTGTAAACGCAGCCAACAATCGAACGATGAACGATTCATTCGCTTATCGTTCATTGTTCATGTCATGCAGGCATAAAATCATCGTTGGCTCATTCCCTAATCGTTTGGTTTAAATACCAACCGTTCAATTATTCTTATTCACTGGTACAGTGAATGTGAATGACTGAACAGTTTGCAAGTGAACAATTTATCTGCCTGTATAAACAGGCTGCATGAGCAGACAAGTGAACTCTGACATCGTTCTCTCCTGCAAACTAGAAATTGCTGCGTCTAAAAGCACCCTTATTTTACATGTATTGGCACAATTAAAAATATTTGCAAAAGCGCATGCATCCTTTAGCTGTGTGCAGTATACATTAATATGTCTTGCTAAATAAAATCATATTATCTTCTGGTTGGTGGTCACAAGTTCTTGTGATAAAAACTGCGGTTTTTCATGCAGTTCTTTCAGTCAAAGCCAAAAGTAGATCCAGCAGGAAGAAGTCCTTCCTTTATTTTTCCCATTCCTTGTAAATCCACTTCTGGCTTTGACTGAAAAAACTGCATGAAAAACTGTCACAGAATCGTGTGTGTTAAAAACCCCTAGGGCCGGATTCACATGAGTGTATGCTTATCTGTGCGCACATTTGCACCATCTTTTTGTGCACTGGGCATAACCAATTTGCGCATGCAACTGCGTTTTGTTTCTGTACTTGTAACGGCCACAATCATACGCATTTGCACGCACATAAAATCTGCAGTCATAGTCCCCTAAATTAAAATGGCTAATTAGCCTAATTAGTTTCATATGTTCTATTTCCCTGTCTGTGTCACACAGGCATATTTGCATGCGCAAAATTTGCGCGTGCAATATGCAGAAAGTAGAACGCATTGACTTCAATGGCTTCATTCACATATGCTTATTTTGCATGCACAATTCTATGACGCACAAAAATTTGCAGCACCCTCCATTTTCCTGTGCATTTGCATTGGGAAATAGACCATATGGAACTAATTAGGCTAATTAGCCATGTCCATGTACGAGAATGTTGCCGCATGTTTTTGCATGCGGAAATCATACGCATTTGCCAGCACGAAAAGTACAGTAAAAAACGCAGAAGGGCGTGTAAAAACACAACACCCATTTCACAAAAACATGGTGCAAATGTATATACGCTCATGTGACACATGCCCAAGACTAGAAAAATATGATACTGATTTGTTAATCTTTTCATCCAAAGGTTGGCAGTTCAACAAATACCTTGAAGGCTATCCAGGTTGCCATTACTGACAGTAATACCCAGGCAGTTTACCTACTTACTGATGGAAGACCCGATCAGGTACCTTAAGAGTAGATAAATGTAATATTATAAATACTAGATACTAGCAGACCAGGTATGTGTCCAGACAGACCAGACAGATATCTGTTCTTGACCTGTTCTTTCTCTCACTGATGTATGCACTTCTGGTCAATCTCCAAGTTCCTTCCACAGTAGTCCTCATTAGCAACAGATGACTTGGAAACAGACTGCAGTTCCATTGCATGGGGATAATAGGCAGAAGCACAATCACACAACCAGGGTCTGGGCTGCCAGAATCCTTTGAAGTTGGGTAAACAGACATGGGTCAGGGTAGGCAGCGATTATATAGCATGGTAAGCAACAATTCAAGTCAGTAACAAGTAAATGGATTATACATATTTATGAAATGACGAATACAAGGTTCTTTTTTGTGCTTTTAGAAAACGTTTGACATACAGTATCATATTGCCATTACAGACGTTTTTATTGGTAGGGGTCTGGCTTCTGAGACCCCCCTATAATCACTAAAATAAAGGGGCAGAAGCATTCAACTAAACTTTGCGCACCTTCCGCAGTGATTGGCTTTACTCAGTTCTTCGAAGAAGGTGCGGTGTACAGTCCTACTCCAAAGTAGATGAGTATCTGCCATTGCTGGAGCTAAGTCTACTTGGCCCTTGCTAGCCCTACAAGAGGATGTCACAGCACCCACTTCACTGTACTCACCGGTCAGAAAAGAGAGTATATCAGTAAGCAGCCGGCTTCCCATTATAATTTAAAATGTTAAAAATACAGCTAGAGAGCCAAATATCAACTCTGTGCCGCTGCAATTCTATGTGCCGCTGCAATTTTGATACAACATGAACATTTATCTTATCTGCATTTTTACCCAACGAAAAGAGTAAAATCTACCTCAAATAGGTTACACATCAACATTTTAGAAGAGCAAAGTGTTTGGTTACTACAGTGATGGGCAACCTTTTGAGCTCGGTGTGTCAAAATTCGCCAAAAAAAACGAGCATAACTCACGTGGTGTGTCACTTTGAGAAAAAAAACATAAATTTGCAATATTTATAGTTGAAATAACAAAAATGTATAATTGTAATGTATAACTGTATTTAATAAACCCAAAACACCATAGCACAGGCCCTCGCCTCTCGCAGCCTCCCCCCTCACTTATCTCAGTAATGATGAGCCCCCAGCAGCGACAGCGCCCCTCACAGCGGCCCCCAGCAGCGACAGCGCCCCTCACAGCAGCCCCCAGCAGTGACAGTGCCCCCCCCCCAGCAGTCCCCCAGCAGCGACAGCGACACCCACAGCGGCCCCCCAGCAGCGACAGCGCCCCCCCCCCCAGCGGCCCCCCAGCAGTAAATGCCCCCCACAGGGGCCTCCCAGCAGTGGCAGCGCCCCCCACAGGGGCCCCCCAGCAGTGACAGCGCCCCCCACAGTGGTCCCCCAGCAGTAACCGTCCTCCACAGCGGCCCCCTAGCAGTGATTGACCCCCACAGCAGCCCCCTAGCAGTGACTAACCCCCACAGTGGCCACCCCAGCAGTAACTGCCCCCTACAGCGGGCCCCCAGCAGTAACAGCGCCCCCCAATACCCACGTACTTACCTCCTGCAAGCTCCGCTCCTCCTGTGTCCGGCCCGCCGCTAGCAGAGATGATCTGTGGCGCACACTGTGATGTCAGTGTGTTGCTGGACACCTCCTCCCCCGGATGCTCTCGCGGAACCAACAGGTAGGAGACATCGGGGGACGGGGGGAGGAGGATCCCGGCTGCACACTGACATCACAGTGTGCGCCAGGATCAGCGCTTCTAGTAGTGCTGGTTATTGAATACCAGCAGGGGAGCCACGGCCCCTGCCAGTATTCACTAACGGGGTGAGCGGCTGCGTGTCAGCGACTATGGCTACGCGTGTCAGTGCTGACACGCGTGTCATAGGTTCGCCATCACGGGGTTACTATGCAGAACATTCAGGAGTACTTCCAGTTTTTCTGCTTGAGACCAAAAGTGAAATATTGTCCCTCACCTTATTCCTGAGAACATCCTGAGAGTGCTGTACTTCTCAGTAGATGTCTTTCTGCGTAGTAAGAAAAAAATGTTCATGTGCTACCATGATAAGACTGGCCTTATATGAGCCAATCTCCAACGAGTCAGACTGCTCAAATATTGACCACAAAAACGAAGGGGTCTTCTTTTCCTCCGTAAACCAGAGCATTCCTTCTCACAAGCCCTTGGGATAATAAACTCTTTTACTCAACATTCTGGACTCTATATAAACTTGTCAAAATCAGCAATAATGTATACAGCCCAAAACTTGACCACAATTTCTGATGTGTCAGCCTGTGGTCTATTGGAAGTAACCAAATTCAAGTATTTAGGAATTAATATAGTGCAAGACCATAAAAATACTATAGTTGAAACTTTAAGCCCACTGCAAAACCTAATAAAAATGAAACTAAAGGCCTAGTCGAAATTACCTCTATCCGTAGCAGGTCATATAAACCTTATTAAAATGGTAATCCAACCCAAATTTTTATATTCGTTACAACATATGTTGGTTAAAGTTCCAGAAAGTTTCATGCAAACTCTAAACTCTCTTGTTATTAGATTTGTTTGGGGCCCGTCTCGATCCAACTAAAACTCACGACACTACAACGACCTAAAAACCAAGTCGGAATGGCGTTACCCAACTTTAAAGTGTATTACATAGCGGGACAGTTACGTAATCTCAGGGATTAGTTCACTGGGGAAGAGATTCTAGTCACAGATCATTACCTACCCGATGGGGTAGAGGGTCGGAATCTAATTGGGTTTTTGGAACATCCAGAGTTTACAAAATCATCAAGACTTATACCCATGCATAAAGTGACCCTGTCTCTGTGGCGCGCAGCAAAGCGAATCCAACAATACATAGATACAATGACTGACACTCCTTTATGGAATAACCCTACTCTGCCCTCACTAAAGATGATGCAGGATGTTGGATACTGGGCTAAACTAGGGATACATACGCTAGGAGATAAATACGAGGATAATATACTGCTGTCCTATATACAACTACGAGAGAATCTAAAAGTACCTAGACTTCAACTTTTCAGATACTTTCAGTTGAGACATGCTTTGAATGCACAGTTTCCACCGGTTTCTACCAAAATCTCCAAATACCCAACAATAGGTATTCTGAAATCACAGGGACCTGCAAGACTAATATCAGCACTTTACAAACACTTGTTGTCGGCCACTCTCTATTTATGAAAACTGGAAAACAAGCATACCCACATTAACATCAGAAGAAGGAGATAATGGAATCACACCTATGGGTGTCACCAGCAATTAGTAACAAACTTATACAATTGTATATCATACACCAGGCATATCTCACGCCAAGTAGACTGCAGAAGATGGGTAAAACTGACACCTCCACATGTCACAGATGTTACCAGCTGGATGCCGATTTTTGGCATCTGATCTGGGAGTGCCCCCATGTTGGAGAATTTTGGAATGAGGTGTTTATCTTCCTGTCCACACTTTTACCGGTCCCTCTAGCTCTAGACCCTAAAGTGGCATTATTTGGACTGTTGAACAAGGAGGCGTGGACTCACCGCGACAAAATGTTTATTAGAGAGGTACTATTCCTGGCCAGAAAAATTATAGCCATGAGGTGGATGGCAACAAGATCACCTTCCACTTCATATTGGATAAGATTAGTCGACACAATAATTCCCTATGAAAAAGTAGTATATCGGCATCGTGGATGTCCTGATAAATTCACAAAAATTTGGGGCCCATGGATAAACTCGCACTCCACAATTCAGGCAATATAAGCATAGCAAGAAAGAAATGAAAATAAACACATAGTAAGCCAAGCATGTTAGAAAAGTAATTAAAGGAACCTTTTTTTAAATTTTATTATTACCTTATTTTTATAGTTTATTGAATATTACGAAATAATACTGTATTGACGGAAATTTCAAAAGTCAAAAACGAAGTCTGAGTATTAGTAATTGTACACATGCCGTAATGTATGTTATATTGCTTTGTGATTTTGCTAATAAAACGAAGTTAAAAAAATGAAGGGGTCACAGAACTTCCTCTGAAGTTTTAGTAGAGGCATTGTCACTCTCATCCGTGTGCTGTTTCTTGTATTACTGTTCAGCCCCATTGAAGTTAACTTACAAGAGTGGTCCTCTGTAGGGTAAAACTCAAAGGAGCTACAGCTACAGTTTTTCGTGATTAGTATTGGTTTTAGCCCTGGGACCTGCATGAAGCATATACTGATGCTATAACCAAACAGAAGACAGATTGCTGAAATGTGAAATCGAAAGTCCATATCAGTACATAAATCTTGTGTTATTAAAGGGGTTGTCCCACTTCTAGCTGTTTTGCTGCAGGAAGCAGACACCTCCATACTATGCACTGTGCTCAGATTAGCACTGGAGGCTATTATTATATGAGTCCTATTTAATCAATGAGACTCAGCCTGCAGTACCAACTCAGGCCACTGCACAATGCATGAAGCTGTCTGCTTCCTGCAGCAAAACAGCTGGAAGTGGGACAACCCCTTTAATTACAAGTTTTGCAACTCTTGCATGAAAATGATAGAAATAACAAATATTTCATCTTTTACAGCCTACTGACGTAATTCTTGATCAAGTTAATATCCTAAATCAAATACCTATACACACAATTTCATTTAACTGTAATGACAACGAGGCAAACAGCTTTTTGTATGAGCTTTCCAACAAGACTGGTGGTCGCTTTCACACTTACAGTAGTTATGTTAAGGATCCTGATGCTCCCCAATCTTTTGTGGTAAGTTTTCACGTACATATAGAACTCATAGTTAAGCATAAGATTTTCTTAAGGAATGTAATTTTTTCTGTATATAAACTATAGATGATTTGTTGTAATTTATGGATAGTATAAGAAAGAGCTTCCAGCTAAAGTTAGTTAACCACGAAGAACTGACTGATGTTTTGGACCAAAGGTGCCCATAGAGCTGACATAATTGTTGTTCAGCCAATGGCTATTTCTCCTAAACACCCCCATACACATGCATGATCCGCTCAAGCAAATGTGTATGAGTTTTCAATGAGAAGGGAATTAGCTGCTGCCATACACCTCTGCCATACACCCCAGTGCTGTGTACTTTCCATCAGCACTGCAGGAGTTAATCCTCCCCAGTGGTCTCAGCTCAGCTGCAGGGTAATTGGCTATTACCTTCCTTTTTAGCTGCACTGGGGATCCTCCTCCTTGCCTGGGTATTGGTGTGTGTTTGTCTGTCACCCAGCTAAGGTTTCCTGCTCGTGCAGTTAGGGTCTGCTCTTATTCCTGGACTCTTGCCTAGTTTTTGTTTGCACTCTGCCTGTCCCAACAGTAGACTAGATCTTGTTCATAGCTCTGACTGTTCACAGTGCTTTGCATCAGTGTCTCTAAACCTCGTGGGTCAGCTACCATCCACACCTGGACTACTTCACGTTACCCAGAGGAGCATGAATGGCCTTTTGAGTCTCCTCACTCAGTCTAGGTGCTCTCCCTAAGGAGAAAAGATAGTGTTTCTGACCCCCGTCCCAGGCCTCTCACTAGCCAAGCCAGACTCCTACTGACACTGATGAAGGGCAAATACCCTTAAACAGCTGTCTGTACATGGAATCTGGCTTTGCTTTTAATTCCCAGTCATTGTTACAAGGCTTATATAAAGAGACTAACTTTCGCTTGAAGGAATGCTGCCTTCCAATAGGTGGCACTGTGGAGGTATTATTCCATCTCCCTTTTTTACATAGGAATGTGAAACCTTAACAAGAAGTGAATTATTCTCAATGATCTGCCTGTCTAAACAGGCTGCACAAGCGTGAACAAGCTGGTGATGACGTTACCAGCTCATTCGCTCGGGCAATTGAGAATTGTGCATTTCTTCTTGTATGTAAAATGTCTATTAGATAGCTTGATAAATCCAGAAGCACACTGCTAGAGGCTCTTTCACACGGGTATTGGGATTTTTGCACAAAAGAAAAAAATCGCACGAATGAGAGAAAGCCGCGACCAGGTTGTTACTCAGTCTCTTGTTTTCCCGCCCATTCAGACAGCCGGGCTGCAGTGTATGTTCGCCGCAGCCCGTAATTCCATCGGCTGGGGGAAAAGACTTAAGCGCTGCAGCTTCTTGTGCTGGAAATAACTACTGCATTCTCAGAATCAGTAGCCTCCTTGGTAGTCAGACCATCACCAATCAAAAAGTGATAGCATATCCTAGCTATTTGCAATCAATTTCTGTTATGCAAAACCTCATTCATTTCATTATTTGCTTGGGAAGAGTGCAGGAACATTTCAAAGTATTGCCATAAATTGTAAGTTGAAACTAATGAGCAAATCCTGAAAAGCGTATTCCAGAGGCTAGGTGAGATTTTCTAAATTTCCCTAACATTTTTTACTTATTGGCATTTGGAGAGTTTTATTTGAAATGGCGTAGAGTGTTAAGGTAGCAGTATGCAGTCCTAAGCTCTCGCTCATGACCAGAAGGTTGCAAGTTCAATCCCCGCGTGGTTCAGGTAGCTGACTCAAGGTTGACTCAGCCTTCCATCCTTCTGAGGTCAGCAAAATGAGTACCCAGCTTGCTGGGGGGTAATAAATAAATTACCTGAAAGTGCTGCAGAATAAGTTGGCACTACACAAATAACAAGTCCTTCCCTCCTAAATCGTCACACTGAGTTCCGGTACCCTTTTTGCCGACCTGCACCACTGCTGCTTTCCAGCCTACTTCTGATTTTTACCTTGTTATTTAAAACGGCTGCTGGGGAGTGCAAAAACTTCATCTCCCACAATGCCCTCTTACCAGTTACTGCCAAGTGCACATTTATGACTGTAGTGTACAAAGTGTATTGGCATTTCAGAATTTGAAGGCACCGAGTATGACTAACCAGTAAAATAACGGAGCCTACAGGTTATAACCACTGGATACCAATGGAGAACTAAGCAACGGGGGTGGACTACAAGTAAAGCAATATCTGTGCAGCTTTCTAAAACAAGATATAACATTATATTAGAAAATTACATGTCATCATCTTATGAAGCACATAACTTTCACTTTGAATCACCAGACTACCCCTTTAAGTCAAGGAAGGACAATAGTAAAGAACAGTAATTTCTGACTTTTCTCACTGCTTTAACTATGTTATTTTTTTTCATGGTGGTATCTTGCAAAGTATGACAGCACGATGTTATATTCCTATTAACTAACAACATTTTCTGATTTGCAGAGTGAAGACATACAGTTACTTTTAAATGAGATTGAAAAGGGAAAATCTACATTGGAAAAAATAAAAAAACTTCATATGGAGTGTTTGATGTTAGACTGGTGCCATAGTGAAGATACAGATGTTCCACAAAGGTAACAAACTACAACATCTGCTGTCAGTGTGTGTACAGAAATCTTGCTATTCTGTAGTGTTTAGCTTTTTAATCATTGGGACTAAAAGACTCTTGACAACTGAAGATGATTACTGCAATGATGCGGAACCAATTCTGTGATACTCTGGACATCAGAGGCGTACCTTGAAGCTCCTGGGCCCCAGTGCGAAACCTGTAACAGGAACCCCAGCTATTTTGCTTTATTCATAGTACTGGGCTCCCTATATGGAGAGGAGAGGCCTTATGGGCCCCCTAAGACTCCTGGGCCCAGGTGCAACCACATCCCCTGCATCCTCTATAGTTACGCCCCTGCTGGACATTAAACTTTGTAGATTATCATTATGCCAACATAACAGCCAAGTACTTTGAAGTAACCTGTTCAGAAAACATATCTAGAGCAAGAAACAAGGCAAGGGGATAGAATAAATCAATTGTAAAAATGAATTTATTTTATGCTACTTTTCAGGACATTTCATATATCTCTCTCAAGGTCTGCACATGAACTCCAGTCTTCATTATCATTGGTGCATAGGTCAAGTTTAAGTCCTCCACGGCTTCTCCAGAGAAAGAAGACACGGCATGCAGGTAATCCCACTCTGTTCCACAATGTTGCCGTTAAAAAAAGACTTTAAGGTCCCCTTCACACAAGTATGTGCGTATTTGCGCATGCATAAGCGTAATGTTTTTGCGGAAGAAATATTGCCTTTTTACATGAGCATCAGTGTATTTCACAGTACTTTTTACACCCACTAGGAATGCTCATTTGTGCACGGCAAACAAGGATGCACCAATTAAAATGGCTAATTTGTGTAATGAGTTCCAGATGTGTTCTTTTTCAAGTGGCATTTCACAACATATCATGCAACTCCTTGCATATTGTATGTGCATTTGCGCACCCCCATTGACTTCTATTTGGACATTTGATGTGCAAGAAAATAGAGCCTGCTGCGTTTTCTTGGTGAGACTGAAATGCGCAGTTAAAATACGCGCATGTGAATGAACCCATTGAAATGAATAGGTCCTATTCTCTGTGTATTGCGAGTCTACATTCACGAATACCTTTGCAAATACGTCCATGTGAATCGAGCCTTAATATTTTTTCTATTAGAACGTATATGCTCGATTAAGCAACCTGTTTTGCGTGTTGAATCCTCATTGTGCTGTTCTAAAAACTTGGTTCAAATAGTGTTATCTTGACAGATAAGATTTAACATGATACCAGCTACATCTACCCAAAAGATTATATTTAAGGTCTTCAGATGCTTTCACACTGGCTGCGTGCGGTGTGGATTAAACACCTTGCCCGATCTGTTGGGAGACAGTGGTTCGAATAGGATATTAGATTTTAAAAAATAGATATTCTTTTGCTCCTGGGCCTGCTCTCCTACAGTTGGTCACCCTAGGCTCTGGACCTTCAATGGCAAATATGACTCTGGCTTTAAGAACTTTTTTTTTTCTAATTAAGGAGATGTCCCATGAAATAGTTTTTTTTCCTATTGACAGGATAGGGAATAACTATGTGATTGGTGGGGTCTGACTGTTGGGACACCACTGATCACAAGAATATAGCGGTGATCATGCAGTTGCACCGCTGGAGATCAAGCTCTTGGCTATTTCCAGCCATCCCATTGAAATAATTGGAGCAGTAGTATGCACACGTGACCACCACTCCATTCATTTGGTGCTCTTCAGGACCCTTGTTCTTGTTGAACTCCCACTGATCACATAGTTATTCCCTCTCCTGTTGATAAGGGATAGCTTCTTTATTGGTGCAACCTCTTCAATATTACTAAGTTATTAATAAAACCTTAGTTCAATATTTAGGTTCAGTTTGTCTATTTATTATTTTAGCAGTTTCAACTATGTGTATAAAATATATATTTTATATATATTTTTATATTTCTCTATATTGGAATCAATAACAGAACACACAAGGTCTAGCCTTCTGAGAGCTCTAAGCCATGGAGTGCGACTGTCTGAGAATATAATAGATTTTCATTCACCACTTGAGACTAAACTGCCTCTCAACATGGACAAGAAAACAGCATCTGTCCTTAAAGGTAACTTTGTGAGAACTGAAAGGTAAAATAAAACTGAAATAGACCCTCTGGTTTTGGGAGAAAATGTTGTCCTAGGATAAGAAGGAGCATTTGAACTACCTGCTGTTGGTCTTCTGTGCTTATGTCGCTCTGATCCTTTGGTTCTGGGTCATGTTTTCAAGTTTCTAAGATGGCCAAAGCAATCTTCAGACTACCAAATCCCCACAGTGCATTACCAATGCACTGTACCTGCTCACTGATTGGCCAGCACTGTTCACATGATCAGTGCTGGCCAATCAGAGAGCAATGCACAGTGTGCAGTGGGTAGTTAGAAAATTGCAGGATAGCTGAAAACAGGATCCTGTGGATCAGAGGGACATCAACAGAAAAGAACGACAGACGTTAATATATTCTACCTCTTTGGTGCTGGGGCACAATTTTATTCTGAAACCAGAGGATTGCTTGAAGTACAGTACATACTTAAGTCATGAAAACAAGTGCTGATTCAGAAGTTTTTGATCCTTCTTATGGATAAGATTAAAAGATAAATTAAAATATGGTGGTTGTGCTCTACAGGACACGTGAGTATAATACCATTCCACTAGGGTAATTATGTAGACTATTAATGGAAGATAAAGGACCAATTTAATCAAACTCTCTCTTACTCATTAATTCTTATCATGATAAGTGTGTTTATATTAGCCTGTGTATCATAACATATTATGCTGTACAGCTAGGACTTGTATGCTGGATCTTGGCCCTGGGGGCTCAAGGTTTCCAGGTTCAGGAAAGGAAACTGCTGGACAGAGATGTGTTGTACTATACAGACCAACAGGTATTCTTCTAGCTCTGACTACAAGAGATGCCATTTTCCCTATTGCTTCAAATTACTTGAAACTACACAGCTATAGTAAAGAAGGTGCTCCATATGCTTATCAGGGGCTTCATTCAAAGCCCCCTAAATATAAGACTTTGCTTTTGACTTGGCCTTAGTAGTTCTGTATTCCAGTGTATAGTCTCAGTTGGAATGATGTCCTGTGGACTCGCCTTAAAGGGGTTGTTTTTAGTGAGACAACCCCTTTCCAATAGCAGCCTCCGCAGCAATCAGCTGATTTTGCTAGGGAAAGTCACAAGTATCTAGACATGTTCCCATATGGTAGCCATTCACATGTTCCGGATCATAGAAGAGGTCCCGAGTGGTGGACTACCTAATCGGGCATATGGACAAAGGGTGTTCTTATGAGATGACCATTAAAGGTGGTTGTACTCTTTGGGCATTCTCTTTTTTCACATGGGTTCCCCAACAATAAGTTAAATCACTGATAATATGGAACAGCAGCACTGTAATATTTTATATTTCTTTATATATTATATGTACACTAAAGTGAATACATATGTTTTGCGTGAATATCATTTATACAAGTTTCTTTCTTCCTATAAGGCACAGAATGTAGTCCTATTTTACAGTTTTATGAAGTGCTCTCTTTATAGTAATGAATGCTTTATGCTTATGACCTGCAATAAAATTACTTTTGGAGCTAAAGCTCACATATTTGATCACTCCTATGGAAATAAGACACACATATAAAATTACAATTTTGTGTTTTCATCGCAGATCTGAACCTTACAGATGGCACCAGGTTGCAATCAAAAGGGAGGAAACTTACTAAGAAGTATGTGCGCACTTTAAAAAGCTCTTTCTTATATTCTTTTTCTATTTTATGTGTTCATTTTTTATTTTTCTTTCAAAATTTTATATGCAAAATGCCATAGTATTGTTAATTGTTGGTAATGACATTTCAGCTCTCTGGACATTTCTTCATCTCGCTGGCTGAAGATCTATGGCCTGGTTCCGAGAAGACTTACTATAATGGATGCCCTTGCTCCAACAATGGTTCCACACTCTGCCAAATATGTCCCGATTCTTGATAAACATGTTGTTTCTAAAGTTTTTGACGAGGTAAGGAACACTTGACACATAGTTCAGAATAAAATCTATTCAAGGCTAACGCCATATAATACTGATCTGAGAGGGAAAACAATGACGTGTCCCCACCTTCTGGTTTTTACCCTACAGTGCCAACTGGCTGAGAGCAGTGTTTATAGAGATAACTGCATTTGAGGTCACAGTATAGATATAATCTGGTACTTGATAGGAAAGCATCAAAGTACACCCGACCACAGAATTGTTGTAAATCTGTCCGCGATTGAAAATTAGTTTCAAAGATCGGAATGAGGTTTTCTGCATGATGTTCTAAATTAATAGGATAGACTCTAAAATTTATGCAACAAATGTACCACATGTGAACCCTTAGGTTATACACTTATATCCCTCTGATCCGTAGATTCCAGTCTTGTTTTCAGGTTTCCCAAATGTCTGACACCATTAGACTGTAATCTTTAGACTGTAATCCCTACAATGTTTTGGCAGTATTAGACTACCAGTATTAGGATGGTTTCACATGACTGTATGCGCAAATACACTTGCGTAAGCACAGAAAATTTGCACCGTTAATGACACACTTTTGTACCCGTTTTTACACGTTTTACTGAACCTTTTGTGCTGGCATAGCCATTTCACATGAGTGCGGGACACACCCATGCCGTGATTTTAAAGGCTATTTAGCCAAACGAGTACCAGATGAGATCTTTTTCCCGCAGAATTGCGTAGCGTAATTTGAAATTACATAAGTATTGAGTGCACATTTGCGCATCTCCCACACACTTCTATTGGGACCTTTGGTGAGCAATTGCACACAAAAATAGAGCATTTGCTGTGTTTTTTTTCACTAGTGAGTATGAACCTATTGTAAGAAGCAGCCGGAAGATGCGATGTATGGAGGGAGATCGCCGCGCTATCTCTCTTCATACATAGCCTGAGGCTGCATGACGTAAAAACACAATTGACTTAATAGTGGTCTACAAATATCTGAAGGGCTGTCACAGTGCAGAGGGATCAGCCTTATTCTCATTTGTACAAGGAAAGATTAGAAGCAATGGGATGAAACTGAAAGGGAGGAGACACAGATTAGATATTAGAAAAAACTTTCTGATTAATGAGTGGAACAGGTTACCACAGGAGGTGATGAGTTCTCCTTCAATGGAAGTCTTCAAACAAAGGCTAGACAAATATCTGTCTGGGATGATTTAGTGAATTCTGCACTGAGCAGGGGGTTGGACCCGATGACCTTGGAGGTCCCTTCCAACTCTACCATTCTGTGATATTATGAAATGTATGGAAACATAAATCTGTATGTTTCCATACATTTTACATATACTGTACATTTTTTGTTAACCAGAAAAACAAAAAAGTGTTCAACTACAAAACTTTATTCAATAGAAAGACTTTACTATAGAAACTTATGGCTATGCATTTCACATATACATTAGAAAATGTACATGTATGCTTAAAATGGCATACATTTGTATATGTTTTCTATATTTACATTTAACATACAGTAAATGAACATTAAAAATGTGATGTGAACAGCCCCTTACTTCAGTTTCAATGCTATATTAGGATGCCTTCACACGGGACAAAATATTCTGCAAAAGTGTTACAGAACATGCCGTCCTGGAATTCCGCCCAACTAACTGTGGATTTTGATGCAGAATTGCCGTCAGAATTTTTCCATTTTCAGTTCCGCATCAAAATTTGCATGCTAGCAATGCGAATTTTGGTGCTGAATATTCTGTCAAATGCAGCTCAAATGTATAGAATGTGTGAGTGCAGAATCCTTTTATGGTATTTTTTAAAATCAAATTAGGCATACTTTCTAGTGATTGTCGCAATGTACATTATACAGATTACTGAAGTCAGGCCAGGTCAGTCAGAATTTGACATAAATAATTTTCGTCATCATGGAATTAAGTGGGTGATGGAGTAAAACTATGCTGCACATGGATGCCAATTTAAAATAATACATGTCTCATATGAGTGATGATGGCCTATATAAATAATATTGTTTCATATTATAAAACAGCTGCTGATTCCCATTTTGTGACAGGGTTATTTTCTCGCCAACAAGGTAACACGGCCAGGTCTAATCTTCCTGCCTTCTCATTTCATCTCCAGTTAACCGTATTAAGTTGCTATGGCAGCCCCTCATTAACAGCAGTCCAGTGTGTGCAACAGTAGCTTGGTAGCAAGAGTGCATTACTTCATCGGTTTCAGGAGATTAATTCATTATACCCCTCATTAGAATACTCACCTGCTAACAAGAAACTGCGTGCTGGATGTGTCATTTCGTTCGTTCGCTAGCACAGGTTATTTCTGATTTCATTTTTGCACCACCAGCATTCATTGACTATCAAGCAAAGAAGCCAGCTGACATGCTACTGCATCTACCATTATAGAGGAAAAATAGCAGCTTGGTTGAATATAGGTACTGACACTATAAGGGCTCCGTCAGACGAGCGTGGTTTACACGCTGCTAAGCAATATGTAGCCCACGCTGCTGACAGGCACGGATTATGCATGTGAACCGGCTGCCCCTAGCTCGATGCAGCAGCCCGTTCACATGTTCGTGGTGTGGGCAGCCTGCTTCCATGGCTCCCATAGAAGCCTATGGTAAGCACCCTGGACAGCGTGCACCACTGAGCTGACAGGCACTCGCTGTCCGTTCTTTTTTTAGAAGCGCAGATTCTGTGCTTCTAAAAAGGGTCTGTGTGAGCGCTTCCATAGCAACCTATTGGTAGTAGTGTGTAAACCACGTTCGTCTGACCGAGCCCTAAGGTTGGCTTCACACATGGTGTTTTGCACGCTTTTTTGCTGCATTTTTGAACTGCAGCAAAAAAAAAACCTGCATTAAAAAAATGCATGTGGGCTTTCAAAAATTACACATGATTTCTAATAATTGCATGTATTTTTTAAAAATCACATGCATTATTTAAAACGTATTATCTTTTTTAATGGTTTTTTTTTTAACTTCACAAATGCAGCAAAAACTATGTGTGAATGCAGTTACATTTTGGGCTTCTAGTAAGCATCAACATAAATTAATAAGTCCGTGAGGAAAGAATACCTGACCTATAGAGGTTAGGTAATATGGCTGAAGAAAGAGAAGATCCAAAGGCATCTAGTTCTGTTAGGACAGTCCTGTATCAAAATTTCTTGGTTTTCCCTTCTCACTGGGCAGGAAAAAATCCATCAAGTGCCTATAATTAGAGGCACACCAGAGTTCACAGGCCTTGGGAGTATCAGCATGTGAGTAGGTAAAGTGGAGGCGCTCTAGCTGGTAGCCAGTACGCCCTCTAAAGTGGGCAATCTGAAAAAGAAAGTGTGAAATAACATACTGATGAGGTCAATGAGCCCAATTACAGATATACCTGTCTGCAGGGTGCAGTGACTTTTAACTCAATTCTGCCAGACTTTTATGCCTTAACAGTGACGTTACTGGACAAGTAAAATGTATAGGTCAGCTAAAAAACCTCCAATGCATTTCAGAAATTCCGGTTTCCTTCCTCAGGAATTTTTTATCCTTCAGTGACTATCATCCGTGGGAACCTGTTTTAAATACACTTTATTTAAAAAAAATATATATTTTTTTTTTAAAGTGCCAGTTAGTGATGAGTGAGCATACTCGCTAAGGGCAATTGCTCGAGCGAGCATTGCCCTTAGCGAGTACCTGCCCACTCGAGAGAAAAGGTTCGGGTGCCGGGTATCACTAGTGCCAGTTTCTTCTCATTCATTGTCATAAGCGTATCTCATCCATGTTTGGTAGCTGGTAACAAGTCTTTTTTTCAAGCCAATAGTAATGATTTAACTGTTTTTCATGGCAGCTTTTCTTCTTTTCTTAAATATGGCTAAACACACAAAAAATAGCCTACCATCAAGGCTGTTGGCTTGCTGCTCCTCTCTCCCTTTATCTTATTTTTGCTGCTAATGTTCCTTGTTGTTGAAAAAATAGATTGGTTATTTTGACCTTTCTAATACAAGTTATGAATCTAGAATCCGGAATTAGCAGTCATTAGTGGGAAAGAACACCAAAATCCTTATGTGCAGACAGCATCTAGAAATTAATAGTCTGTTAGTGAGAGTTTCAGCAGATATCTCCATTAGTTACATCAAATAGAGATATAACTTTAAGTCTGAGAGGATAGTAAGTTATCTATTGAGGTAGCTTATGGATGAAGGAGACCTCTAACGCAACATAACTAATTACACAAAATACCATGACAAGCTGTCCCTACAATTGCAAGATCCACTTGTCCAGAATGAATCGAGGGATGCTTAAATGATGACAACAGAGTAGTGAAACTTTGTTTACTGTACTGATGTGTCTATTATTAGACGATATCTTACAGTTGTCATCTACCTTATAATATATATTTCACCTATTGTGGTGTGAAAAAATTACCCTGTACTGACACCTAGTATATGTTGCTTCAGTAGTTACTCCAATATAAAGGAATCCAATGTGGAGCGAAACGCGTCGGACCAGACTAGCCCTTGATCAGAATTGATTTATCTAATATTGTGGCAGAATTATTTTCTGCCCTTGTGACTATCAAGACCTTTACGTGACTAACACTCTATAGGAAAGATTTACTCCTTTCTGTTGAAGACACTGTTATATAAACTCCCTTACGTCTCTGGGAGTTATCAAAATCAACTAATATTGTCCTTTCGATTTAGGATAACCTACAGTGGCATCTGAATATAAGTAGAAAAATCTGGGACGTTGAATAACAGTCCACAATTAAATTGACTGCAAATTACTCACGGAAATAACTCACGGAATTAAGTGAGAAGCATCCTATATCCTATACACCCCATATTCTATTTTATGTACCATGTGTGTTTGTACATTTTTGTTTCAATTTTAATCACACCATTAAAAGTTATGTTTTAGGGTCCAAACAGTGACGTGGCTAAACACAAAAAAACTGTGACAAAATTCTGATCTGCCATCCAATGTTTGTATCACGGTATAGTAGCTGGTTCAGAGTTCAGCGGCTGGATGAATGTTGTCAATGAAGCAAGCATAGTCAACAGTTCAGGTGTGACAGACAGATAAACTGCACTAGATTGTACCATAAAACAGTAGCAACAAGCAAGACTATTAGGCAATCAAGGCAAAGAATTCCAAGAGGCAAAGGACTAGATCAATAGGTTCTGCAAAGGAACAGTCCAGAATCACCAGTAGCTCGGTGAGACGAGCGGCTGCCTGGGGCACAGGAGTTTCTGGGCTCGTAATGCTGACTGACAGGTCACTTTTCATGCCATAATTACTGTAAAATGCAGCATTTTACCAGAATTTGTGGTTATTGCAGCACCTTTATAGGAATAATCTTGCTGACTCCCATGAATTAGTACAGTGATTTAGTTTTGCAGTAATTGTTCTTGTGTTTTTTCCAGTGGTATTTTGCACACTGACATGTTTTTTGTATACCAGAAAAAATTATTTTTGACAGCATGTTGGGTACAGTAGAAATGCCTAGTTTATACCTCAATTCTGTAACATTTCAACCATATTGGTCTTTATGAAAAAAATCACAGAAAGCGGTCACATACTCACTGATACATTGAGACAAGAGGGCAGGCGTATAAACCAGATATCCTTCAAACATGCAGAGTCCAGACTGATATATAGGCCTTTTTCAAGAATTTTATGCTTTTTATATACATCATACCACATATATAAATTGCAGCATGTCCTATCTTTGGGCGTTCCCTTTGAACACATCGACCATTGCACAGTGTGCGATGTGCACGCAAGTGCGATGTGAGGTTTCCCATTGAAATCAATGGGAAACACTTACCAATCCTCCAGCACGGCTTTTAGCCACATTGGAGGATCACAACTGTACTGAAGTGATGGGAGGCTTTTTTGACACAAAACTTCCTTGCACATGCACATGGGGATATCACGCTCGCCGTGTGAAACTAGTCATAAGCAGAGACTTTTTTATCTTTAACTGCCTGCATATATCTCATCCATTTCCACTAAATGTGTTAGATTTATTTATAATGAAATATGCATCAGTAATGCAGTTACATAATTTCTGTCATGCAGAAAAGTATTAATGGTCAGACCATAAAAAAAGACCTCAGCACTCCAGGAGGTAAGCCAATCAGAAAAAATACAAGTGAAGAACTTCCTTCACAGGGGTGTCTCAGAAGAGAGCATCCCTAAATCCATGAAACCAGTCAAACTCCTTAGAATTACCAACTCCCAGGGAAAAGTCCAGTGGGGGGGTCGACCAGAATTTAGGCGTTCCGGACCGTACCATCCAGGAGGTCCAGACACACCAGAGAGTTATATTTCATTTTCTCACCATCACATTTGACATTTAAGCTATTATACTGTATTTTTTCCTCAATCTACCCCTGGAGCACTGTCTTTAGCTGATTGTTATAATCTCTGTCATTAGAATACTGAAAAAGGGAATTTTATTTGTTGGTGTGGCCCTATGAAGAGGAGATGTTCATTGGTAAAGGAGAGAATAAATAGTTCACCTGTGTGTCTAATGTTGATGGGAAAAAGAATAGTTATTGTTGTATATCTGAGTTAAGATTCTTGAACTTGTTCATAAGATTGTTAAAATTAGAATAATACTGACACCACATGTAAAGACTTTTTAGCATAGTTGCAAATATCAATATTTGATCTCCATTCATGTAAAGATAAGGTGAGGGAATTGAACAACAAAACATGAGAACAAACAGACTTTAAAATAATTTATTTATGGCATTTTGTCCAGTGTCCCTTGTTAAAGTAATCCCTCAATCTAAGTGATACTCAAGGGGTTTTGAAGCCTCATCAACCAGGTATGCCCAGTAGTCTATATGGTGCATCGGAGAAGAACACAACATGGTGTAATTTAAGTGTTGTCCAGAGCTCTTTTGAAGGAAGTAGCTAAATCACACAAAAAGTTTTAATTTTTAAGTTTAAAAAGTTTTAATTGCAAAAAGATCAAAGAAACATGTAGTGGTCCAATCACAGTGGACAGCACCCTAAGTTACTCCTTATTGCAGTACAAAAGTACTAAATCATTTCAAAACTTTAACACTGACGATTGAATACATAATGTGACGTGTGTATGCATTAACTACCTTGATAAGAGTAAGGAGTTCAGATATAATGACTAAATATGGTCTCCAGGACACGCTCCATCCCCCAGTCTCAAGGCCAGTCCAATCCAGTTTACAATGCTTTCACGAATTTAGGACTAAACTATATTAACCACTGAATAACAAATGTAACACATGTCAGTTTTCAACACTTTCATACATTAATGCCTGGTGTTACTGCATTTGGAAGAAACAACCTGCAGTAGACATTTCTGAAGATTGGAAATGTAATGGAGATGGTAGAGTAGGACAAAGCTCATTATTTAATGTGTTCATGGACGTGTTTGAAAACCAAACAAAATAATAAAAGCGAGTAGTTTTTTTTAATACAAGTTTTTTTAATTACCCCATAACCTCAGTTGTGTATAATTCTACACCTTTTCTGAGTTAAGCTTTCTATATGTTAATTAGTGCAAGGTCGCTCAGTAAGATAAGTACTGCATACTTCTAGACTTAATATCTGGGGTAATTAAACAGCATCTTAATGACTTCACCAAGTGGAGAAAAGTCCACTGAGATTCCATGAGTATGCTTAATTGTATATAAGTAAATTAATTTGCTCTATGTAATTGGCCTCTTATAGATAATTCTTTTAAGGCAACTTATTGGATCATACTGAGCTAATAGAAGAAGAATCCCTTGGTCTCGACCTCCATCCCTTTAGCCTGTGTCATGAGTGCCACATGAATCCCTAACAGATGGGCAACACAATTATGAAGAAAAGAGGGGTGCGAAAAAGGATGTGAACATAACGATGGCACAACAACAAGAAGTCATATCTCAAAAAGTGATCGCACACCCAAAGTATAATGGCCAACCTTTATTTAAAAAATAAACATATGAACTCATTTAAAACACTTAAAAAGTTATACCATTTATGCTACAATAAGCCAAGCGGTCATAAGTGGCAACTTATAAGGATAAACATAAACCACCTAACAAGAGCAGCAAAATATAGCGATAAAATGCATATTCAGTCCAATGGAATAAGACAAGAAAGTATAAAAAAGTGCAAGTGCATAAGATATTCAGAATTGGAAAGTCCCAAATGGAATAGAATAATAATGTATTGCAAGGTAGCAAATAAGTCCTAAACACCATGCATCTCCTGAAAGTCAATGCAGATAAATCCAGGCTCAACTTCAGCACCTCATTCTCCTTGATAGTGCCAGAGGGAAAGCACAGCATTACTACTACCCCTCCCATGACGTTGTTAGTGTACTGGTCCATCCCACCCTTTCACTTAAGAAGACTTTTTGTAGATGGTTAAGTAATAGAGTCCAGGACAAGTCAGTAGGATGGCTTGTGCTTAATGCCTTGCAGTATGCTTTTCTCTATTGTCTTGCCCCAAACTTCTAGTTAGACAGTGAATATCCACTTTCCTTAGGTATTCCTCCCATACATAAGAAGTGCTAAGCAGGTATGTCAAAAATAAAAAAAAATTTTTGTGCGCTGAACTTTATTTAGTAGAAGCATCAAATAAAATCCAGCATACATATTTTAGTTAGGTGACTTCCGGGAATTGTTGTCACGTGACTAAAATCACTGTCTGGCCCTATCCTAAGGTTCTGTCCACATATATCACAGTCATATTATGGTTCTTACCCTGACTTTTGCAGAATTACTGCAAAAAAAAAATTATTTGACTGTGCTGTGTAATTAGACTCTAAATGTAGTAGAATATCTAGATCAAAAGCTTTCTGCTATGCTATAATTGCATATGATAATAGCTTCTGCTGATGATTTCAGGTGCTCCCACTGGCTCATGTAAGTGGAAACAGAAAACTTATCACATTAATTAATCCCCAAGCTGTGAACCTCTCAGACTACAAGGAAAAGCTTGGGCGAGCAATTAAGTCATATGAAAGGTACATTATAATAAGTAATATTTACTCCATGTATAATTTTACTGATTGCTAAGTCTCCTAACTAGACAACTGTGGATGCTTTTCATATGTATTTACATGTGAGATGTGGTCTGTTATTAGCATCACAGCTGGACAAAGGTTTATTTGTTAGAGGTGCTGGAAAACATGACAATCCAAAAACTATCAAACTGCAAAGTGTCTGCTACTCTGGCTTGCTCATAGCTGTCATGTTTAAAGGATCCCACAATCAGAGCTGTAACTTGAAGCTCCTAGGCCCCAATGCAAAACCTGGAACGGGGCCCCCAACTATAATGCTTTATTCATAGTACTGGGCTCCCAATATGGAGAAGAGAGGCCTTATGGGCCCCCTAAGGCTCCTGGGCCCCGGTGCAACCGCATCCCCTGCATCCTCTATAGTTACGCCCCTGCCCGCAATCATATATATGCATATAATAAATCACAGACACCATAATTCAATGCTTACTTGTTACTTTTTTATTGCATGGTTTACATGACATACATACACAATGCTTTTTTCTCCATAAAATCCATGAAGTGCTTCAGTTCATGCACAGCAAGCCGAGGTAGTGACAAGGCAGGAGAGCCTTGCTTGAAGACATGTTAGCAATAGCAGCAAGGTTGTGGGGAATTTCCCCCTTCCTCAGGCATTCTGCGTAATGCAACTACCTCGGCTTGCTGTATAGGAATTAGAACACTTTATGTACTAAAAGCACTTCATGGTGAATAAAAGCCTTGTGTACATATGCCTTGAAAACAATGAGATAAAGAAGTAACAGATAAGTATTGGATTATGGTTCCTAAAAAATATTACAACTTTAAAAAAATTCAATGATTTATCTTAGGCCCTGGGAAAGTATTGAATTGTATTTTATGCAGTAGTGTTGTGTGCATAACATTTGTGCTGTATGCATAGCAAGAAGTACGTTTACAAAAGACATGTATTGTAGTTTTATTAACAGGGTCTCAGAAGCTGAGCACGCAGCTTTGTCATAATTAACCTTTGTAATGTTTTAGTAAGAGATAAGTATCACACATGCTGTAAACACAACTGTTGACTTGTTGATTTTGTGGGGGACGTAACACTATATAACCTCCTGTATTGCAACAATAAAACAGAAGACCTTGGAAACATCACTTTCTCTTCTCTGATGTATCTTAAAATAATTAGGCATACCTGATTGATAAGGCTGCAATATCCCTAGAGTATTCTCTAAATTAAAGGGGTTGTCTCGCGAAATCAAGTGGGGTTATACACTTCTGTATGGCCATATTAATGCACTTTGTAATATACATCGTGCATTAAATATGAGCCATACAGAAGTTATTCACTTACCTGCTCCGTTGCTAGCGTCCTCGTCTCCATGGTTCCGTCTAAATTCGCTGGCGGCTTGCTTTTTTAGACGCGCTTGCGCAGTCCGGTCTTCTGCTCTGAGCACGAGCCGCTTCAGTGTGCTCGCCGCTACAGCTCTTCTGCGCATGCGCAGACGAGCTGTATCTTCTCGGGAGCGCGCTGGAGCGGCCATTCTGCTACCATCCTCTGTTAGAGGAAGGTGCAGAAACTGGAGCCGCCCAGCCGAGAAGCCCAGCCCAGCAGCCCAGCCGAGCCGCCCAGCCCAGCCACCCAGGTAAGTGATGGGTGACGGACTGACGGGGGTGACGCGTGACTGACTGCCGCTGTGGCCCCGGAGCCTACCGCTGGGCCCCGGGGCCTACCACTGGGGAGCTGGGGCCTACCGCTGGGCCCCGGAGCCTACCGCTGGGGAGCCGGGGCCTACCGCTGGGGAGCCGGGGCCTACCGCTGGGGAGCCGGGGCTAGCGTGGGGAAGCCGGGGCTAGCGCGGGGAAGCCGGGGGCTAGCGCCGGTTACCTGCTGCCTGGCGGTGGGTGACTGGTCGGCCGCGTTCAATCCCGGGGTCCGGTCGGCGGCTGCGGGGCGTCTGGTTGTCAGGGAGACACAGCCGGTAGCGTCTCGGGAGCGCGCACGTCGGGCTACAGCAAGCGACGGGAAAAGAGCCGGCGGCCATCTTGGGGAAACTTTTTATAAGTTGCTGAAACGCTGGAACTGTAAGTACAAACCAGCTAGAAAAGTCATTTACAGGGGGGGTTAGTAATGTATGCTTAATTAGGGGGACTGGGCAAAAAAAAAATGTCACTGCTTCCTCGAGACAACCCCTTTAAGTGCTAACTTTTACAGGCTCTGTTCACGCTTCAGTTGTTCTGTTCTGGAACACAAGAACAGAAATAAAACAGCCATTGGGTCTGTCAAAGTGACATAACCTGATAGAGCCCAGAATGACTAGAATGGGTTCCATTATTTTATCAGAAAATAATAGCGTAACATGCTGCACTATTTTTTCCTGGCATTACTTACTTACACAAATATTGTCATTTTTCTATTGTTGTGGTGTCTACTTTTGCAAAATTGTAAGCGGGAAGTACTGATTCGAGGCACTAAAACTGACACTGGGTTTTTGATTGAATTTAGTAACAAAATGAGAGTTGGCCTTCAGTTTCTGATAAGCTAAATAAAGGTTTGACAACCAACCTGCATTCACTTTTGTTAAAATAGATCAGTGACAATACCTCTGTAAGTAGCAAATACACAATACCAAACTGAATCTCACCATCGGGGACTTGGCAGAATTTTCTTGCTGTTGTGGAAATTCAGTATGCCACCTACATGGAGCAGTTAGTAGTCCACATCAACACTTCTGTTCCCATTGCTAGAAATGACTTATGTTAAGGTGGCCATACAGATTAGACAGACGTCAGCTAAACCTGACAATTGGTGGGATTGACCAACCATTTAATCAGTGTAGGGGGTATCCCATCTCTCCCTCCTTGGCAGATGTTGGGGGAAAGAAGGGTCACACGTCTTGGATTTCAACATGTTTTTCATCTTTTGTTTTTAAGAGATAAGCCAACACCAGGTGGTGTGTGTTAGTGGCTTATTCCACTCTACCACGGAGAAGACATGCATGTTCAGGTGAACTGACAGTGCATATGTATGGATGGGTTGAGAAAAGCTGTCAGTCAAACAGACATCTAAGTTCCCATGGCCACCTTAAGTGTTTGCATTTTTTGTGACTTTGGGTGGGGGCTTTAGCAGGGTATGTCTTTAGGGTTTATCCACTTTCCATGGAGCCCGTATGGCTCCTTTACTACATTGCCACGCATATGTCATGTATTGCCTTAAAGCTATGTCAGATTCCTTATATACAGGGGGATTCTCTTCTGGAAGCAGTGCTTTTAGGTGAGAATACTTCCAGAATGTCAGATCTATTGGAACATGCCACAACTTTTTTCTCTCAAATTTTGTATGAAATCAGAGGCATTCAGAGGTACAGTAGAGGGCTCATGCATTCAAGTCTTATTATAATTTCAGACCAAAAGAAGCATAATATAGCTATGGGCACAAGCCTTTAAGATGTACATTTACCCCTTTAGTGACGGCCAATTCACCTTTTTACTGATCCCACTAATGGCCTTTAAACCTGCACATACATCTTTTTAGGGCGGTAGTTTTGCTGACTATTGACAGTCAGGCTTTTGTTCTAACCTCCAATAACAGAAAAACCTCATATCCTGGCAGATTAACCCCTTACATGTCACAGTCAATAGCAACTGTAGCTTGTAAACAGATGACAGGGGCAGAGGGCTCCTTCTGTCACCCATTGGCACTCCAAATTGCAAGGTACCAATGGGTTCCCATAGCAGTCAGAAGCCTGAGAAACACCTCCATGCCTGTCATGTAACTCAGCCTATAAGACCCAACCACTGACAGAGTCTAATAGGCTGCTGTCATAGGCTTACTAGGATGCACTGCATAAACAATCGAACAAGCACATCTTCAATTCCCGTTGAGGGACTCAAAATAGCGTCAATTAAAGTTTAAATTTAAAGAGAAAAATTTCAGTGTAAAAAAAAAAAAAAGCTTTTTTTTTACCCACAAAATCCCTTTTTAAATGAATAAAATGCCCCTCAAAAGTAAAATAACAACACATAATAGATATTACCTATTATTTATAACGACCCAGACAATGAAAATATTTTGTTATTTATCTCTCATGGTGAACGCTGTAAAAATAATTTTAAAAAACTAATGCCACAATTGCTCTTTTTTCTTTTGTTCACCTCCCAAAAAAAGCAATAAAAAACAGTCCAAAAGTCACATGTACCAATAGAAACTACAATTCTTCCCACAAAACACACACGACCTCAAATAGTTCCATTGCTGTAAAAATAAAAACCTCATGGGTTTTACAACGCGGTGATGCAGATTCAATTGTTTTTCTTTAAAAACCATTTTAATGAAATAGCCGAAATAGTGGTGATCCAGATAACAAAAGTTAAATCAAAACCCCCAAACGGTGGAATTTCTGTACATTTTTTCCAAATGTGCCCCCAAAAAATGTTATAAAAATAATTTCAGAAAGTAGCACTGTGTATGTAATAAAATACAGGGTGATTTGAAGGTCTCCATAGGGAGCGCTTCTAGAATCCAGGCTTATTCTACGTTTGCGTCCTGCATGCCCAGATAGGATTGTGAGACTGATGGAGGATGTTGTTTTCTCATCTCTTTATGTAAATGATCATTTCCTCACTACAATATAAGCTGTTGCTCAGTGCTGCCTTTCATTTGGAATGCAGATCACTCATTTGGCTATTCATTTAGCTATCCTTATGAACTGTATAATCTATTTGTGTAACTGGTATTATGCTAATGACCTTCACCATGTGCAATCCACCTTTTGTATCCTTTACTAGGCGCCTTAATCTAATTGTATGGAGGGCTTTACCCCAGGAGGAAAGAGACAAGTAAGTCCTCACTTCATTTTAAATGTTTTCTTGACTGTGGTAAATTAAAGGTTAAAAGTAATTGACTCTTTGTTGCTTACATCTGTTTAAAGTGATTGTTCGGTTTCAGCCCCAAACTGGTCAATAGCAGCATAAAGCAAACAAACAATACTTACTGCTGCAGCCAATCACTAAGCAGTGAATCATTGAGGTAAGTGATTAGCTGCAGCGGTCAATGTGTCATTGGCGTAATGTCACTGCTTGGTAAAAGGAAGCCCAGTGCAGAAAACCGGAGCGGTGGCACTGAATCTAACTAAGTAGTGCATGTTTTATGCAACTGGCCACCATTGCCTGGTTTTGGAGGGAAACTGGACAACCCCTTTAATCTCTTGATAAGATACAGTGGATGTCCTCAGGTCTTGTATGGATCAGGCACCCAGCTGACACCCGATCACATGCTGACTGCTGTATTTAAGCGGATTGACAGAGGAAAGGGACTCCCTTTGTCCCCAAAAAAGCCCCTTCATGACGAGATTGTGGGATGTCATTCAGTTGTCATGGGAGCCAAGGGGCCTTACTCCCAAGCTTGCTATGTATTTCTTAATATTAAACCCTGCCCCTTTAGCTGGGCTTAATAGGATGCTGGTAAAAGTACAACTTACTGTAATACTAAAGTATTGCAGTAGCTTATAGAATTTATCAAATAATTGCAAATTCAATTCCCTTAGTTTTCTTATTTTTCTCTTTCTTTAAGTTAAAAAAAATGCTTTACCATTTTCAAAACAGAAAAAAACAAATATTCAGCATCATCGTGTCCATGAAAGTTCAATCTATTAAAATATTGTATTATTTATCACATGCAGTGAAAGCTTTCATAAAAAAAATATGCAATTTAGAAACTTTACTTAATTGGTCATCCCAATTTCCAAGAAAAATATATTAAAAATGATCAAAAAATTCTTTACGCCAAAATCATACTACTAGAACTACAGCTACCCTGTAAAAAGCAATCACTTACACAGCCCCCTCAACAGAAAAATAGAAAAGTAATGGGTGTCAGAAAATAGTAAGAAAAAGGAATTTTTGCCAAAAATTTGTATTTTGTTTCTGATGTAGGACAAAAAAACTATATAAATTTGGTATCACTGTAATTTTACTAAACCACAGAATAATGTTAACACCTCAAACCATGTTATTGTGGGTTTGATTAAAGTCTAATGTGTATAGGGGCCTTAAGGGAGTATATCTCTATGGAATGACTTCCAGCGAAGCATAGCATGATTTTTTTGGGGGGTTGGATTCTAAACTGAATAGTGAAAAAAAATCATCCTATGCCTCTGGAGGAATATAGAGCTACAGTGTGGATGCAAAGATTTGAGTAGATGTTGTAGTTAAAGCTATGCGCAGTTCGTATGGTTGGTTGTAGAGATGAGCGAGCACCAAAATGCTCGGGTGCTCGTTACTCGAGACGAATTTTTCGCGATGCTCGAGGGTTCGTTTCGAGTAACGAACCCCATTGAAGTCAATGGGCGACTCAAGCATTTTTGTATCTCGCCGATGCTCGCTAAGGTTTTCATTTGTGAAAATCGGGGCAATTCAAGAAAGTGATGGGAACGACACAGAAACGGATAGGGCAGGCGAGGGACTACATGTTGGGCTGCATCTCAAGTTCACAGGTCCCACTATTAAGCCACAATAGCGGCAAGAGTGGGCCCCCCCCCTCCCAACAATTTTTACTTCTGAAAAGCCCTCATTAGCAAGGCACACCTTAGCTAAGCACCACACTACCTCCAACAAAGCACAATCACTGCCTGCATGACACTCCGCTGCCACTTCTCCTGGGTTACATGCTGCCAATTCCCCCCTGTACGACCCAGTGTCCACAGCGCACACCAAACTGTCCCTGCCCAGCCTTCAGCTGCCCTCATGCCACGCCACCGTCATGTCCATTTATAAGGGCGTCTGCCACAGGAAAAGCAGGCACACACTGCAGAGGGTTGGCACGGCTAGGCAGCGACCCTCTTTAAAAGGGGCGGGACGATAGCCCACAATGCTGTACAGAAGCAATGAAAAATCCAATCCTGTGCCACCTCCATCTGGAGCTGCACACGTGGGCATAGCAATGGGGAACCTATGTGCCACACACTATTCATTCTGTCAAGGTGTCTGCACGCCCCAGTCAGACCGCGTTTTTTTATAAATAGTCACAGGCAGGTACAACTCCGCAATGGGAATTCCGTGTGCACCCACAGCATGGGTGGCTCCCTGGAACCCACCCGCTGTACATAAATGTATCCCATTGCAGTGCCCATCACAGCTGAGGTAGTAATGTCGTGTTTAATGCAGGTGGGCTTCGGCCCACACTGCATGCCCCAGTCAGACTGGGGTTCTTTAGAAGTGGAAACAGATGCATTTACAACTCCCTGTGGACCGACAGCATGGGTGGCTCCCTGGAACCCACCGGCAGTACATAAAAATATCCCATTGCATTGCCCAACACAGCTGAGGTAGTAATGTCGTGCTTAATGCAGGTGGGCTTCGGCCCACACTGCATGCCCCAGTCAGACTGGGGTTTTTTAAAAGTGGAAACAGATGCATTTACAACTCCCTGTGGACCGACAGCATGGGTGGGTGCCAGGAAGCCACCGGCGGTACATAAATATATCCCATTGCAGTGCCCATCACAGCTGAGGTAGTAATGTCGTGTTTAATGCAGGTGGGCTTCGGCCCACACTGCATGCCCCAGTCAGACTGGGGTTCTTTAGAAGTGGAAACAGATGCATTTACAACTCCCTGTGGACCGACAGCATGGGTGGGTGCCAGGAAGCCACCGGCGGTACATAAAAATATTCCATTGCATTGCCCAACACAGCGGATGTAACATCAGCTGTAATGCAGGTGGGCTAAAAATTAATTGGATTACACTGTAGGCGAGGGCCCACAAAAATTGCTGTATCAACAGTACTAATGTACATCAGAAAAATTGGCCATGGCCAACCAAGAGGGCAGGTGAAATCCATTAATCGCTTTGGTTAATGTGGCTTAATTGGTAACAAGGCCTGGAGGCAGCCCAGTTAAAATAAAAATTGGTTCAGGTGCAAGTTTCAACGCTTTAATGAGCATTGAAACGCATAAAAATTGTTTAGAAAAATTATATGACTGAGCCTCGTGGGCCTAAGAAAAATTGCCTGTTCGGCGTGATTATGTGAGGTTTCAGGAGGAGTAGCAGGAGGAGGAGGAGGAGGAATATTATACACAGATTGATGAAGCGAAAAGGTCCCCGTTTTTGATGGGGATACAGAACGATGCTTCCATCCGCGGGTGCAGCCTACGTATTGCTTAGGTATCGCTGCTGTCCGCTGGTGGAGAAGAGAAGTCTGGGGAAATCCAGGCTTTGTTCATCTTGATGAGTGTAAGCCTGTCGGCACTGTCGGTTGACAGGCGGGTATGCTTATCTGTGATGATTCCCCCAGCCGCACTAAACACCCTCTCTGACAAGACGCTAGCCGCAGGACAAGCAAGCACCTCCAGGGCATACAGCGCGAGTTCAGGCCACGTGTCCAGCTTCGACACCCAGTAGTTGTAGGGGGCAGAGGCGTCACGGAGGACGGTCGTGCGATCGGCTACGTACTCCCTCACCATCCTTTTACAGTGCTCCCGCCGACTCAGCCGTGACTGGGGAGCGGTGACAGTCTTGCTGGGAAGCCATAAAGCTGTCAAGGGCCTTTAAGAGTGTTGGCCTGCCTGTGCTGTACATCCTGCCTGATCTCCACGCCTCCCCTGCTACCTGGCCCTCGGAACTGCGCCTTCGGCCACTACCGCTGTCGTATGGGAATTTTACCATCAGTTTGTCCGCCAGGGTCCTGTGGTATAGCAACACTCTCGAACCCCTTTCCTCTTCGGGTATGAGAGTGGAAAGGTTCTCCTTATACCGTGGGTCGAGCAGTGTGTACACCCAGTAATCCGTAGTGGCCAGAATGCGTGTAACGCGAGGGTCACGAGAAAGGCATCCTAACATGAAGTCAGCCATGTGTGCCAGGGTACCTGTACGCAACACATTGCTGTCCTCACTAGGAAGATCACTTTCAGGATCCTCCTCCTCCTCCTCCTCCTCCTCAGGCCATACACGCTGAAAGGATGACAGCCCAGCAGCATATCTACCCTCACCAGTGGGCCAAGCTGTGTCTTCCCCCTCCTCCTCATCTTCCTCCTCCTCCTCCTCCTCACCGCGCTGAGATATAGACAGGAGGGTGCTCTGACTATCCAGCGACATACTGTCTTCCCCCGCCTCTGTTTCCGAGTGCAAAGCGTCTGCCTTTATGCTTTGCAGGGAACTTCTCAAGAGGCATAGCAGAGGAATGGTGACGCTAATGATTGCAGCATCGCCACTCACCACCTGGGTAGACTCCTCAAAGTTTCCAAGGACCTGACAGATGTCTGCCAACCAGGCCCACTCTTCTGAAAATAATTGAGGAGGCTGACTCCCACTGCGCCGCCCATGTTGGAGTTGGTATTCCACTATAGCTCTACACTGCTCATAGAGCCTGGCCAACATGTGGAGCGTAGAGTTCCACCGTGTGGGCACGTCGCACAGCAGTCGGTGCACTGGCAGATTAAACCGATGTTGCAGGGTGCGCAGGGTGGCAGCGTCCGTGTGGGACTTGCGGAAATGTATGCAGAGCCGGCGCACCTTTCCGAGCAAGTCTGACAAGCGAGGGTAGCTTTTCAGAAAGCGCTGAACCACCAAATTAAAGACGTGGGCCAGGCATGGCACGTGCGTGAGGCTGCCGAGCTGCAGAGCCGCCACCAGGTTACGGCCGTTGTCACACACGACCATGCCCGGTTGGAGGCTCAGCGGCGCAAGCCAGCGGTCGGTCTGCTCTGTCAGACCCTGCAGCAGTTCGTGGGCCGTGTGCCTCTTATCTCCTAAGCTGAGTAGTTTCAGCACGGCCTGCTGACGCTTGCCCACCGCTGTGCTGCCACGCCGCGCGACACCGACTGCTGGCGACGTGCTGCTGCTGACACATCTTGATTGCAAGACAGAGGTTGCGGAGGAGGAGGAGGGTGGTTTAGTGGAGGAAGCATACACCGCCACAGATACCACTACCGAGCTGTGGCCCGCAATTCTGGGGGTGGGTAGGACGTGAGCGGTCCCAGGCTCTGACTCTGTCCCAGCCTCCACTAAATTCACCCAATGTGCCGTCAGGGAGATATAGTGGCCCTGCCTGCCTGTACTTGTCCACGTGTCCGTTGTTAAGTGGACCTTGGCAGTAACCGCGTTGGTGAGGGCGCGTACAATGTTGCGGGAGACGTGGTCGTGCAGGGCTGGGACGGCACATCGGGAAAAGTAGTGGCGACTGGGAACTGAGTAGCGCGGGGCCGCCGCCGCCATCATACTTTTGAAGGACTCCGTTTCCACAACCCTATACGGCAGCATCTCCAGGCTGATAAATTTTGCTATGTGCACGTTTAACGCTTGAGCGTGCGGGTGCGTGGCGGCGTACTTGCGCTTGCGCTCAAACACTTGTGCTAGCGACGGCTGGACGGTGCGCTGAGAGACATTGGTGGATGGGGCCGAGGACAGCGGAGGTGAGGGTGTGGGTGCAGGCCAGGAGACGGTAGTGCCTGTGTCCTCAGAGCGGGGTTGGATCTCAGTGGCAGGTTGGGGCACAGGGGGAGAGGCAGCGGTGCAAACCGGAGGTGGTGAACGGCCTTCGTCCCACCTTGTGGGGTGCTTGGCCATCATATGTCTGCGCATGCTGTTGGTGGTGAGGCTGCTGGTGGTGGCTCCCTGGCTGATCTTGGCGCGACAAACCTTGCACACCACTGTTCGTCGGTCGTCTGCACTCTCAGTGAAAAACTGCCAGACCTTTGAGCACCTCAGCCTCTGCAGGGTGGCATGGCGCGAGGGGGCGCTTTGGGAAACAGTTGGTGGATTATTCGGTCTGGCCCTGCCTCTACCCCTGGCCACCGCACTGCCTCTTGCAACCTGCCCTGCTGCTGCCCTTGCCTCCCCCTCTGAAGACCTGTCCTCAGTAGGCGTAGCAAACCAGGTGGGGTCAGTCACCTCATCGTCCTGCTGCTCTTCCTCAGAATCCAAGGTGCGCTCCTCCCTCGGACTTAATGCCCTTACTACTACCTCACTGATAGACAACTGTGTCTCATCGTCATCGGCCTCCTCACCCACTGAAAGGTCTTGAGACAGTTGCCGGAAGTCCCCAGCCTCATCCCCCGGACCCCGGGAACTTTGCAATGGTTGGGCATCAGTCACGATAAACTCCTCTGGTGGGAGAGGAACCATTGCTGCCCAATCTGAGCAGGGGCCCGAGAACAGTTCCTGGGAGTCTGCCCGCTCCTCAGAATGTCTCATTTTCATGGAGTGAGGAGGCTGGGAGGAAGGAGGAGCAGCAGCCAGAGGATTCTGAGTTGCAGCAGTGGATGGCGCAGAACTCTGGGTGGACGATAGGTTGCTGGAAGCACTTTCTGCCATCAGCGACAGGACCTGCTCACACTGCTCATTTTCTAATAAGGGTCTACCGCGTGGACCCATTAAATGTGCTATGAATGTGGGGACGCCAGAAACGTGCCTCTCTCCTAATCCCGCAGCAGTCGGCTGCGATACACCTGGATCAGGAGCTCGGCCTGTGCCCACACCCGGACTAGGGCCTCCGCGTCCTCGGCCGCGCCCACGTCCTCTAGGCCTACCCCTACCCCTCAGCATGCTGTATTACCAGGAATGCAGAAACACAACACTGTAATTTAATGTGCCGCTTATTGCCCTGTGGTTGTAGGCTGAGTTCGCTTACGGAACGCCAGGAAATAATTTTGCGCAAGCCTGCTGTAACACTTAGCTGGCTGTATTTATTTTGAGAACTACAACCCGCAGCAGACACAGACCCAGAACACTGAGCAGAGTGACAGGCAGGCCAAATAGTTTTTTTTCAAATATTTTTTTCTAAAGGACCACTGCGTATATTCAATCTATATATGTCTTCTGGCCCTGCCTACACAATTCTGTCCCTGATGTGTGTGTCACGGAACTGTAGCGTTGCACTGTTATTAAGTGCAACAGAGCGGTGATTTCAGAGGCAGGAAATAATTTTGCGCAAGCCTGCTGTAACACTTAGCTGGCTGCGTATTTATTTTGAGAACTACAACCCGCAGCAGACACAGATCCAGAACACTGAGCAGAGTGACAGGCAGGCCAAATAGTTTTTTTTCAAATATTTTTTTCTAAAGGACCACTGCGTACATTCAATCGATAATATATGTCTTCTAGCCCTGCCTACACAATTCTATCCCTGTAGTATTACTGCTGGGCGCAATGCTCTGCACGGCCGATATAGGAAAAAAAAAAAAAAGTGCAACACTGCTAAAAGCAGCCTCCACACTACTGCACACGGTTAGATGTGGCCCTAAGAAGGACCGTTGGGGTTCTTGAAGCCTACACTAACTCCTAACACTCTCCCTGCCTAACCACCACTTCTGTCCCTGTAGTATTACTGCAAGGCGCAATGCTCTGCACGGCCGATATAGCAAAAAAAAAAAAAAAGTGCAACACTGCTAAAAGCAGCCTCCACACTACTGCACACTGTTAGATGTGGCCCTAAGAAGGACCGTTGGGGTTCTTGAAGCCTACACTAACTCCTAACACTCTCCCTACAGCAGTTCCAACACTATAGCACTGTCCCTCAGCTATCTCACAACGCATCTGAGGCGAGCCGCGGGAGGGGCCGATTTTTATACTCGGGTGACACCTGATCTCCCCAGCCACTCACAGCAGGGGGGTGGTATAGGGCTGGGACATCACAGGGGGAAGTTGTAATGCCTTCCCTGTCTTTCAATTGGCCAGAAAAGCGCGCTAACGTCTCAGAGATGAAACTGAAAGTAACTCGAACATCGCGTGGTACTCGTTACGAGTAACGAGCATCTCGAACACCCTAATACTCGATCGAGTATCAAGCTCGGATGAGTACGTTCGCTCATCTCTAGTTGGTTGTATGAAACTATTGTATGGTCATGTCCATAAGACATTCGCATGGGCATTAGTACTGTCTGATGGGAACACAGTGGATTTACATTGAGTTTAAGGTAAAATCATGGATATCATCAAATTAAGATGTATTTTGCTGAATCATAAATATCTCTATTTAAGTATATGTGTATATATATATATATATATATATATATATATATATATATATATATATTCACTGTTTGTAGGATATGTTTAAGGGTTTTTCTGGGCTATAAGTTTCATATAGTATATACATTGTCATGAGTAATATATTAGAAGTTGTATATAAAATGTTAATACATTTTAAAGCTTCAACAGTGATGTTCCAATATCATACTTGGATAATAAAGAAGCACTCTTACAAGCTTTAGACAGACTAGGATGGCCTATATCTCCTGAAGATGTAATGTTACTTGAAGATGAAATTCAAGCAGGAAAAACATATCTTCAGCAGGCTTTGGATCTTCAGGAAGCCACCAATAAAAAATCAGTGACTGAATACTCAAGTGTACAGGTAACATGTAATTTGGTTCTAAAATATTCAAAGTGCTAACGACCACTTGTCCGTGAGTGTGTGTGTGAGAGCTTCATATGCTCCGCCCCTGATCACATGACGTGACGTCATCCTAGGTCCTAAAGCATATATAAAACATAGAGCCTGTATGGAGACTCCAATACATAACACTTCACCAATGTACACATACATAGCTCGCGGTGCATGTTGACCAACAACAACATTGAAGCATAGTCCTTCTCCCCTATCTTCACATCTCCTGAACTGGATATTATGTCATCTCTAGTGCTAATGCCGCCAACAACAGTCCATTGTTCATCTAAGAGTCAACCGTTGTCCAGCGTTAAAAATAACCGTCGCTGTCATGCAAACATGTCACCACAGAGGGTTCAATGCCGCTGTGAAGCTAATGCAGCTTACATGACAGTGACAAGCCATGATTTCTCCTCAGCTACCAGCTGAAGTTTGTACATCTCATGCAGCAGATATGCGAAAGCTACAAGCGAACATGTCTCCTCAGCGAGCAGCTGAAGTTTGTAAATTAGATCCAGCTAATATGCAAAAGCAGCGCGTGAACATGTCTCTTCAGCGAGCTGCTGAAGTTTGTAAATTACATGCAGCTCATATGTGAAAGCAACAAACCAACATGTCTCCTCAGCAAGATGCTGAAGTTTGTAAATCACACTTTGCAATGTTCTGGAAAATTGTAAATACTGCCAGTAGCTTACTATTTGCACAGAAATATTTGTACCAACTCCAGTTTTGTACAGTGTATATTGGTAAGTAGCGCACCGCACCACCAGAAACACTGGTTGTATCCCTTTGGAATATTCACAGGTTTAAATGTTGCAGTATTGGTATTGCTATTTTGTACATTTACTGACGTTTTCTTTGGTATTTGTACTGTTCGGCAAAATTGCATAGAATTGCAATAGCTTAGTATTTGCATGGAAATATTTTGAACAACTCCAATCCCTTTCACTATATTATATTAGTAAGTGGCCTCATGTCCACTAGGAAATTCTTCATGCAGAATCTCGCAGCGGGTCCCTCCTTTCCCACTGACATGAGGCCTGAAAATAAGATACTTACCTGTCCAGACGCTGCAGATCTGCCCTCCGTCGCGGCCGGATCTTCTTTCATGGCGAGAACATTTGTTCTTCTTGTTTTTTATACCAAGTCACTGGTCAGACCACACTTGGAATATTGTGTACAGTTTTGGTACTCAAGAAGGACATATCAGAGCTTGAGTAGGTTCAAAGGCAGGCAGCTAAAGTAATAAACGGAATGTGCAGACTACAATACCCAGAGAGGTTATCAAAATTCAGTTATCTAGTTTAGAAAAAAGATGGCTGCGGGGCGATCTAATAACTATGTATAAATATATCAGGGGACAATACAGAGATATCTCCCATGATCTGTTTATAACCAGGACTGTGACTGTAACAAGGGTGCATCCTCTATGTCTAGAGGAAAGAAAGTTTCTACAGTGACACAGAAGGGGGTTCTTTACTGTAAGAGCAGTGAGACTATGGAAAACTCTGCCTGAGGACGTGATGATGGTGAACTCAATAAAAGAGTTCAAGAGGAGCCTGGACGCCTTTCTTGAGTGTAACAATATACACTTTATAAGACGCACTTTTCTTTCTCCCAAAGTGGGGCGGGGGGAGTCAGTGCATCTTATAAAGCGAACGTACCAAAATTCGTTGCTATCAGCATTTGTTCGCCCAATTGCGAGTTTAATGTGAGATTTTGCTAACTAAATCGCAGTTTGCGATCATGCAAGCAAATGTGCACTCAGTTAACAGTTATCTCTCCTCCCCACTGCCGCCTATACGTACCTCTGATTGGTGGTAAGTGCCGGTGGGAAATGCTGCTGCTTCTCCACCTCCACCAATCGGCTTCTTCCCTTCCTTCTGCCGTACACAAGCGCCGCTGTGACACGGAGCTCCAGTGTTTCAGACCTCTGCTGCTCCGTTGCCCAGTACTATCTCCTGCGCTGTCCCTGGGTAAGTTCAAAATATTTTTTCTCTGTTCTCCTCCTCTAAAACAGGGGTGCGTCTTATCATCTGGTGCATCTTATAAAGTGAAAAATAGGGTACATGTGATAGGTCATGTGAATGCAAATGCACCCGGTCACGCGATTTTTTTTCTACACGCAATGTGCAATCCCCCCCCCCCATGCCCATAATGTGTGAAAAATTCATTCGTCTGACTGAGCCCTTAAGGCCTTAGTCAGACGGGCGTTTTTTCGCGCGATTTGCGGATCGCATGACGGATGCGCATCCGCAAATCGCGTGACCGGTGCGCGCAAGTCGCCCGAAAATCTGCTCCTAGCCGCGTTTCATTAGAAACGGGCCGGAGCTGTCCAGCGCATTGCATTCAATGGAGACGGCAATACAGCCGTCTCCATTGAAAGCAATGCGCTGTGGGCGAGCCCGGGATGAATTGTCGGTAAGGGCTTAAATATATAAGCCCTTACCTGCAATTCATCCTAAAATGTGTAAAAATAAAAAAAAAATTGTATACTCACCTTCTGCGGGCAGCCGGAGCTCCGCGCGGCCGTCCTGCAGTGGGTGTGAAGGGGGTGTGAGTCAGACCTGCCCCCTGATTGGCTCAGCGCTGAGCCAATCAGAGGCATGCCTCACTCACACCCATTCATGAATTCATGAATGGATGTGAGTCAGACCTGCCCCTGATTGGCTCAGCGCTGAGAGGCAGCAGTCACTCACCCATTCATGAATTCATGAATGGGTGTGTGAGTGTTTTCAGCCTCTGATTGGTCAGGGCTGTGACCAATCAGAGGCAGATCATTCAGCAGGCGGGGATTTTAAAGCCCCGCCGGCTGAATAGTGCCAAGAAGCAGTTCAGGAGAACTGACAGCGGCCGCGGCTGGACTCCGGCTGCAGCGGAAAGGTGAGTATACAATTTTTTTTTATTTTAACACATTTTAGGATGAATTGCAGGGAAGGGTTTATATATTTAACCCCTTCCCGACAATTCACCCCGCGCACGCCGGCAGCCCATTGCTTTCAATGGAGCGGCTGTATTGCCGCTCCATTGAATTCAATGGGCAAACGTCGTTACAGCTGTGGCAGAGAAGAATGATTTGTCTTCTATATGTTCTCAATGGGATCGGCGCTGCTGCCGCCGGCCCCATTGAGCGCATATAGAGAAGAGAACAGGAATCGCAGATCGCAGATAGGTGCGATCTGCGATTTTTTTGTTCTATAATTTATCGGACGAGCGCATAAAAAGCGCTCATGTGTCCGATACCATTGCAAAGCAATGGTTTTATAAAATCGCCGGACGCATGCGCATGCGCAAATCGCGGCTAAAAACGCCCGTCTGACTAAGGCCTAAGATGAGGAAAATTGGCTTTACCTCATTGGAGTTTTTTGCCGTCCTCTTGAACAACATAGCGGGATATTAGGATGGACATATATCTTTTTTTAGCCTTACATACTATTTTACTATACAGTAAATTTAATAACAAAATTACATCATTTTTCAATCTATTTTTCAAAACCCGTTTCCCACAATAAGTCAATGATAACTAATTTTTAAAAAGAGAAATAAAAAAAAAAACGTGCACTAAAAGCATTATTATGGAGAGGTGCTGTTATTTTCTCATTAGTTAAAATACTTACCTGGTGAGAGAATTACTTACTGATGGAGTTTACTGGCACATTGAATCTCCGAGAAATCAGTAGGTTCCATCAACTATTAATTTTGGTTAAAAAAAACGCGTGGCAAAAAATGTAAGCCAATAAAGCTTTTCACATCAGAAACCCTTCACACATGCAGTCAACACTGCGGAATCTTTGCTTGCAGACTCGCTGTGGAAATTCCGCAGCTTTTACAGTACAAGGCAAGTGAGGGTTTTTCTGTTATATAAATACCAGAAATTACTTTTTGATCGCTTTTTATTACATTTTTTTCTTGGAGACAGAAAACATCTGGCATTCTTTTTTTTTTTTCCGGACAGCGTTCACCTTGCAGGGTAAATAAAGCATTACTTTGATAGATCAGACTTTTTTTTATGGATTTTGGTTTATTATTTAGATTTTTATTGTAAATATGGCAAAAGGTTTTTTTTTTTACTTTTATTACTTTTTGTTTTTAATAATTAGTAAAACTTTATTGTCCTTATTTTTACATTTTCTTTTAGTCCTCCTAGGGGACCACAATGATCGCTCCTGCGGTATGATGTAATGCCATACTGCAATCTGACAGGCAGTCTATAAGGCCACCCCACTGGGATGGCTTGGTAGGCATTCTGCCAAGACAGCCCTTGGGCCTTTCAGAAAGCCCCCGATTGCCATGATACCCACACGGCTCTCTACGATCTCATCGCGCGGGGGGGGGGGGGGGGGGGGAAAGAAACCCACAAACATCGTTTAGTGGAATTGACAGTGGCATTTAAAGGGTTAACAGCGCCGATCGGCCTTATGGCTTTTCAGGGCTGTTGCCCGCGAAACAGCGGACACCCGCGATGTTTGGGCGGTCACTAAGGAGTTAAAATTCCTGTTCTTGTTTAAGGGCTCTTTCACACAGGCGTATGAGTGCAACCAGAGGCATAACGTGAAGCTCCTGGGCCCCGATGCAAAATCTGTAACAGGGCCCCCAACTATAATGCTTTATTCATAGTACTGGGCTCCCTATATGGAGAAGAGAGGCCTTATGGGCCCCCTAAAGCTCCTGGGCCCGGGTGCAACCGCATAATCTGCACCCCCTATGGTAACGACCCTGAGTGCAACACTGCGTATCGGTTGCATGCCTGGGATTATGACATCACGGACATGCGCAGTGTGCCTTTTTTTTTTTTTTATTCCCCGCAGGCATCGCGAGGGGGTATGCAGCCCTTCAAGGGCCCCGTATAAAACGGGGAGAAATAGAGCATGCTGCGATTTATTTCTCCTGCGTTTTATACGGTGTCCCCCTCACAGGCTTGAATAAAAGAATGAAAGTCCATAGATTTTGGTTGCCTCTAGAGATGAGCGAGCACCAAAATGCTCGGGTGCTCAATATTCGAGTCGAGCTTTTTGTAACAATCAAGAGCTCTATTTGAGTAACAAACCCATTGAAGTCCATGGGAGACTCAAGCATTTTTGTATTGGACCCGCCGGGTGGTGAGCATTTTTCTTTCTCTCTCTCTCTCCACTGCTGTGGATGTGCGCACGCTGGCACGTCACAGCAGGAAGTGGTAATGTGGTGAGGGGTCAAAACTGGGAAGGGTAGAACTCGGCATGGTACTCGCTCGAGTAACGAGCACCATCAAGTATGCTAATGCTCGAATGAGCATCAAGCTCAGATGAGCATGTTCGCGCAACTCTAGTTGCCTCCATTCACAGAGTGTTACGCACAGGAAATACACGTGTGTAATATACAATGACAATATGCCCTTGTGAATGAGCCCTAAGTCTGTCACTATGATTCCCTTATAGGATGCTTCATATCAACTGAGCGAAGAAATGATTTGTGTCTTTGTACATGCAAAGGTTAATTATGCTCACCTTTGTTTCTTGCAAAAAAGAAAGGCCAAACACTTGACAGCCACTTCAGTCAGCGATAGCGCTGTATTTCAAGGACATTTATATTATGATAAATGGCTTCTATTCCAGTTCTTTGTGCAGCCCTTTATATTTTCCGAACATCTGCGACATAGCATATTGATGAATGTACTGTACTTCCTGACACCACATTTTACCTTCACAAATCTATAGACATTTTGCATTGACATTACTAATTTAAAGGAATATCAGCTTCTTACAGGTTTGGAAGCTAAGACCCCTATGAATATACTGGATGATCAGATCTCAGTGCTTGTTCCCAGTAATATGTTATATAACAACCCTACTAGTCCTGTTACTCGGATGTCCATGATTCCCTTTGATCTCACTACTGCACAAGTATGACAATCTCTCCACTGTAAGGCTACATTCACATACTCCAGCTGTCATGCATAGAATGAAAAATGTGTACAACTCACTGAAGTATAGATTGTGTCAAAATCTTTATTAGTACAAAGTATACAATCTGGCCATCAAGACCTAAAACACATACGGTAAAATACAATAAACCAGACATCAATCATGGTGGTAAGGGTTAAACAAACTGAATGTTGTAAAAGACCATACAGCCGATATACATGACAGCATAATCAATTTAATCTAAAAAGAATTAATATAGATGAATAAACATTGCTTTACTAAAATAGGTAAAATGTTAAATTAGGATTATTACTACGCACTGCAATACCTACATATAACCCCAATCAGTAATCAAACTAGCTAAAATGTGACAGAGTTCACATCCAAAGTCTCTAATGCATTTCTCAAGGAGGTATTGAGGTGGTGGGAGCTGTTGGATTGTATATACTGGTGTGTGTGTGTGTGTGTGTATATATATATATATATATATATATATATATATATATATATATATATATATATATATATATATATATATATATATATATATATATAATATATATATATATATATAATATATATATATATAATGTGTGTGTATATAAAATATATGTGTGTGTGTGTGTATATATATATATATATATATATATATATATATATTATAATATACCAGAAGGACAAAAGTTTCACTCTGATTGGACTGAATCCTGTAAGACAGCATATATACACAAACATATAGGTGGCACATGTTTACCCACAATGCACACATAACTTGCAATCGAGCCCAGCATCCTGAAGACATAGAGTGCGAATGTACCATGTGCTATACATGACCTCATCATAGCCCCATACTGCCTATGTGCGCACCACGATGGCCATCTTGCCATATACCAAAATTGTCCACCCTTAATATGTAGCCTACTAAATAAGTACAGTGAAGGATAAAATAATAAAACCAATAGGATGTGAGCAGAGGTAAAGCAACCTTCCGGTCTTGGAGAAACAAAGATGGATGAACCGCCTCTCTGACTGACTGATACACATTGTACATAGTATACATCAGTAGTCTAAGATACTACATAGACAAAAAAGAGGTCAGCACGCAAAAGCCTCAATAAAAAAGTTTTTACATTTTTAAAAAATAGAATTATATTAAAATATCACATTAAAGAAGAGATGAAATAATTAGAGATGAGCGAACGTACTCGGTAAGGCCGATTTCGCAATCGAGCACCGCGATTTTCGAGTACTTCACTACTCGGGTGAAAAGTACTCGGGGGCGCTGTGGGGCGGGGGGTTGCAGAGGGGAGTGGGGGGAGAGGGAGAGAGAGAGAGCTTCCCCCTGTTCTGCGCTGCTACCCCCTGCTCTACCACGCCACGCCCCGCCCTCCGGCGCCCCCCGAATCTTTTCACCTGAGTAGTGAAGTACTCAAAAATCGCGGTGCTTGATTGCGAAATTGGCCTTACAGAGTACGTTCGCTCATCTCTAGAAATAATTCATCAATAAAAGAAGGCATTTAGCTTGTCATGTTAATAGAGACGTGTGTATGCAAGAGATATGTGAGACATTTATTGCACAGATAAAACTGCTGGCCTGGTGAAAACCCCCATCCACAATAATTCAGGGACCATAAATTTTTAATCCCTTATCAGTGTCCAGTTAAAAATGTTTTTGTACCTCTTGTAGCATTCCTGGCCTGACGACCCCCCCCCCCCCCCAACAGTAATTCAGGGACCATAAAACTTTCACTCCGCTATCAGGGCCTAGACAAAAAAAAGTTTGTTTTCTGTTGCAGTATTCCTTTTAAGTGCGGACCAATCACATCCATGTCTGTGCCTTGTCATAAGTATGTATGTTATGAGTGTGTATAAATATCCATGCCTCTTCAGATCTATTCCTTTTTTAGCCTGACGAAGAGCACAAGAGGTTCACAAGCTTGCTATAACATCATGTATTTTTGTTAGCCATTAAAAGGTACCATATCTACAAGATTACTTGGTTTCTCTTGCTGGGAACAATCCCATTTTAACCGTATAACCTGCACCCCAGGTTCTAAAACTTTTTTTGGAGGTTTTAGCATGCTGACCTCTATGCAGCAGAGCGCGTGTTTATAGTTGTAATATATGCAACTCTGATTTACTGTATTTTACTAAGACACTCCATGCAAGTAGTTTTAATGTGTGCTAAGTACATGTAACTGCTTGCAGCCTCATCTGGCATCCCAGTTTTCTTTTCATTCATAGGATCAAAAAAACCGGAATATGAGTTATGGACATCTGTCACATGACAGAGATTACCCACGACCAGTGGATCCATTTAACCATAATGAGGTCTGCTGGCTTTCCATCATGGTTTCTATCATTTTACCGGAATAAACTTGCACAGTTTCCCCAGCTAATAGAGCTTGTGATGCAGATGTGAACAGAGGCTTCCCCAGTATTTCGATGCCCTTGCTTAGGGCTAAAACACATGGATGCATGCACAAATACGCTCGCCGCTACGGAGCGTCTTAGTGCATGAACCAGGTAAGGGCTCCTGCACACTTGCGGTTTTCTTGCGCATTTTTTTCACGCGATATCGCTGTGTTTTTTAACGCAGTTGTCAATGGGACTTTTTAATGTTAAAAGCGCATCGCACAGAAATTGCAGAAGCACAAGCTTGTGATGCGTTTTAGTAGAGATGAGCGAACCTACTCGGCCACGCCCCTTTTTCGCCCGAGCGCCGCGATTTTCGAGTACTTCCTTACTCGGGCGAAAAGATTTGGGGGGCGCCGTGGGTGAGTGGGGGGTTGCAGCGGGGAGTGGGGGGGGGAGAGGGAGAGAGAGAGGGCTCCCCCCTGTTCACCGCTGCTACCCCCCGCTCCGCCAGGCCTCCCCCCGGCGCCCCCCGAATCTTTTCACCCGAGAAGTACTCAAAAATCGCTGTGCTCGATCAAGTAATTACTCGAAACGAGTAGGTTCGCTCATCTCTAGTTTTTAGCATTAGAAAGTCCCATGGACAATCGCGTGAAAAAAAGCAGTGATATCGCGTGAAAAAAACACGCAAGAAAAACGCAAGTGGGTATTCACCCTAAAGCAGGAAGGTAGGTCCTGCCCTATCTTTTCTCGCACGTAGAAAAAAAGGTAAGACGGGACAAAATCAAGGTCATCTGTTTAAGTCCTTAATCTGCTATCCAGGTAACTTTGTGACATGTTTGATTAGGAGATTGTCATGAAAATATCCACTTTACAGCAGTGAAAAAGTAAAAGGGCCATGGAGGTCTTGTGAGCATCATGATCCTTCACATCTGTGAACTTCTCGGAGTTTCCTGAAGATTTAAAGGGGTTGTCCCGCGCCGAAACGGGTTTTTTTTTTTGTTCGGCGAGAGACAAACCCGATGCAGGGGTTTAAAAAAAAAAAACGCATAGTACTTACCCGAATCCCCACGCTCCGGTGACTTCTTACTTACCTTGCGAAGATGGCCGCCGGGATCTTCACCCACGGTGGACCGCAGGTCTTCTCCCATGGTGCACCGTGGGCTCTGTGCGTTCCATTGCCGATTCCAGCCTCCTGATTGGCTGGAATCGGCACACGCGACTGGGCGGAGCTACGAGGAGCAGCTCTCCAGCACGAGCAGCCCCATTCAGAAGGGAGAAGACCGGACTGCGCAAGCGCGTCTAATCGGGAGATTAGACGCTGAAATTAGACGGCACCATGGAGACGGGGACGCTAGCAACGGAGCAGGTAAGTGAATAACTTCTGTATGGCTCATATTTAATGCACGATGTACATTACAAAGTGCATTAATATGGCCATACAGAAGTGTATACCCCCACTTGCTTTCACGGGACAACCCCTTTAACACACAGGACATATAAAAGCTGTCTCTGCTGAGTTTACACTGCCGCGCTGCCTCTTTTGGACACTAGATGTCAGCACATGTGAGAACTCAGATACTCTACATGGATTTACTTGACGCAATGAAAATTGGAAAAAAAACATTTAAAATGTGTCACATTCTGATGATTGTGTCCCTTTCACATGATAAGGATCCCTTTGTGTCTATCAAACATATCCTTCCAGCATTAATTACTATGCCAGTAGTGTTAGGTTGTATTCACATCAGCATCAGAGGTTTCATTTAGAACCTCCATTGCTGATTTCCGTGAAAATCAATGAAACGGAGCACCAGGCGCAGCACAAAATGCTGGACTCTGACAGAAACCAAATGGACCCCATTATAGTCAATTATGTCCATTTAGTGGCTTTAGCCAGTGGGTTCCATTTACCTGCTCTCATAACAGATCAGGTGAATGGAATCCATAGCACAAATGTGAACAGGCCCTTAGCAATTGTGGATTCTCATTTTTAAAGTTTGTTTCCTTGACAGACCAATCATGAAAAGAATGAAACACAAAAGATGAAGCAAAAGCCGAAAAGAGCATTGTTGGACACTCTAAGAGGTCAGAAAGTCATTGCAAGGTCCGAGATCGATGGATTTTACTATCCAGGTATTTAAACATGCTACACTTTTATTTAGACCTGGATTGATTGTTTGGCATCCCACATACAGCACACGCTTCTCCCCTTGTCTGACTCTTTTGAAAACTGTTTTCTCTGAAAGGTCACAGGCTACATTCACAGAGGCGAACTCAATATCGTTCTGAGAACCTGCGGAAACACCCAAAGATAGAACATGCTGCATTTTTTTTTCTTGCATCAACAGAACGGAATTCAGATTCTTGCATCTCGCAATTTGAAAATCTCGTCCACATGCGGCAGAAAACCCCCCACAAAACCCGTGCGGCGCGGTATTCAAAGCTGCAACATGTCAATTGTATCGCCATCTCCGCTGTAGAATTCACACCCTTTCAATACAGGGGTGAATTCCTCATAGGTGAAATGGTGCGAGTTTGGAGGCAAGCATTCCATGGCTGATCTGCAGCGGGATGTCCGCTGTGGACATTCCGCTAGCAATTCCGCACCCCGGGGAACCCAACCTAAGGAGTGTTTTAATGGCTACAGCATACATTTCTATTGCAAATCCTTTAGGGTGCCTTCACATGTAGCGTAAAGGCTATGGAAATTCCACAGCATTCACAGTACAAGCTCTGTGGCAGAGATTTCTGAAATCTTCCTCACACGGCGTGGACATTTTCTGCAATGAATCCCACAGCGATTTCACAGTCGCTTTCTCTATTGTTAGCAGCACAGTGAAACAACGTTAACAGCGTCAAGGACATTTCTCACAGTTATTATTTTAATTGCAGTTTAAAGGGAACCTGTCACCAGGTATGAGCACCATAAACTAAGTTATAGTGTTCATATGGCAGGATCCCTGAAGTCCATTGATTAAGTGCATGCACTCCCGTAGCAATATATCTAGCAGTCCAGCTGCATGCTCCGCTGACTTTCGGGGGTGACAGTGTTGGATTGGGGTACCGGGTAAGCATAAGAAATACCTCCTCAGACTCCAGGGAATGTGCCATATAAACACTATAACTTAGTTTATGGTGCTCATCCCTGATGACAGGTTCCCTTTAAGTTTTACGCATTATAATTAATAATAGAAAACAAAATGTATTTTAAATTATAACGAATATTTTTTTCTATGCAGGCACTGTGCTCAAAAGTATTAATTCCAAGAGTGCCCTTGTGGATTTTTGGCTCGGAGAGAATCAGGTCGTCCCAATCAGGTTTATCATACAAACTGGAGGAGCTCTGCCCTGCCCAACTCTGAAGGTTTTTTTGTCTTATTATTTAGTATTATTTTTTGTTAATTAATGGAATAATTAATATAAATTCGATCATGAAGAATACATGATACATAAAATGTTATCCTTTTCTGTTCCTCCCTGGAATTTGTACATGAGTGGAATATATTTTGTGATGGCACTACAGATACTGTTGTAGGCTGCAGTGTTAGTAATTATGGCATGTGTAATATTTTTCTTTCTGTATCATCACTAATAGATGCAAAACAATAAACATGTGATGAAGCACATTGGTGCCAAAATGTAGCACCCATTTGGAAAGGGTCCTGACTACATAGCTACACTGCTCTGCAACTGTTGATTTTTTGCTATTTTAATGCTAAATGTACATGGGTGTATTTGCGTTGCGGAATCCAGAGCAAGCGTCTGCCCCCGGATTCCGCGGCAAATACTGCCCATAGACATGCAATGGTAAATCGCTTTTACCTGTCCACAAGTGGAAATCAATTGCGATTTTCCGCTTGCGGACGTAAAATAGCAGCATGTTCTTTTCCAGCACGGATTCCACGCGGGCACTTCTATTTAAATCAATGGAAGCCGTCCGATCCGCGGCCCTTCCGCAATGGCATTGCGACGACGCAGCTTTCTCAGTACTGCACATGTGCAGCGGCTGGAACGCAGCTCAGATAACAAGAATCACGACAGGTACACAGGTTGGATTCTACTGCGGGAACCAGCATGCGGAATCTGACCCGGCCGTGTGCATTCGGCCTTACTCTGCCTTGCAGTGCCTTCAAGTAAAGACTTTTAAAAAATTTGGGTGATTTTTTTATTTTTTTTTACATTTTCAATGTCAGTCTAGATTTGAAAAAAAAATCCTAAAATCCTGCAACTTTCACACAAGCATACGTGTAGTTGCACGCGCATGAGCGCCACATATTTGTGGAATGGATGTTGCTTGTTTGCATTTACATCAGTATATATTTTGCGGGGTTTTGCGCATGCAAAAAATCCTACAGATGCTTATAATTACTCTGAGTTCAAGATGTCTTCTTTTCCTGCACAATTACACAGCGTTTTGCACATCTTCTAGCATATTGCATGCGCATTTGCACATCCCCATTGACATAGGCATTTTTGTACACAAATGCCCAGGAAGATAAAGGTATGCTACATATTTTTTGTGCAACTAAAATGAGCAGAACAAATATGTGCATGTCAACGAACCCATTGAAATTAATGGATTCTATTCACTGCTTATTGTGCATGCAAAGTTTGTGCACACAAATATGCGCACCTATATGGCCATGTGAATCTGGCCTTAGACTAATAATAGTCTGACACTTTCTGTTCTGTAGAAGGAACTTTGCAGCAGTCATCTCACTATCATCACAGGCAGGATTACACTGAAAGGTAACCCCTATAAAGGTAATGCGGGATCCACCATCCTGAATAGGTCATGGCTTACAGCTCATCTCTTCCATCTCCCTGCACAATGACCTCTGTACAGGTCCCAGAACATGCCTAAAACAGTCTCCTACACAAGTTAATGTGTTTCCTCCTGTCCATTGTGTGAATGGCCCATGAAGCTGCTGTAAAGAATCCTTAAATGCTGTTAGAATTAGCTCAGGCAAGATGGACATCCCATTGTCATGTACAGACAATGGAATAAAAAAAAATATAATAGTAAATAAAAACAAAAGAGAAAAATTGAATATGTTTCATTAGCTGCTTTTAATTAGTAAAAAAATATAGGTGATACATTCCATGATCTTGTTATAGTAACTGAACAGTTTTTACTTACATGCTACATGACTGATTATCCTAAAGCAAAAGGAAGAGATTTATTAATGCAAGCACACACGTATCTGTCACGTATTGTACATTTTCATCGTGTTTGGTTTGCTTTATGGCCAAATTCATAAGGGCATATGTGTGTTGCGACCCACTGATCACAAGAATGGGAATCACATGTCCCTCTTGCTTCTCGCTGTTTTCCCCATGAGTAAGAGTTTAAATGGGCATGTGCACTGCTGCTCCATACGACTGCCAAATAGAAGTCGAGCTCAGCACTTAGCCATCTACCAATAGAAGCGTCAGTGCATATGATCACTGGGTGTCCCTGGCATAGAAGAGTTGCTGGGTCTTAGCAGATCAGCTCTGTGTGCTACAGGCAGTACACATACACTGGACTTCTATGTTGCATCAAAATCTTTATGCATTGTAGGTGCAGCAGTGACTCTGTGTTATTCATCAGACTAAGGCATTGTTCAGATGAGCGGGGTTTACACGCTGTTACAACAGCGTGTAAACCCTGTTGCTGACATGCAAGAAATCTGCAGTGAACGAGCTGCTCTGTGCTCCGTGGAGCAGTCCGTTCACATGTCCGTGCTGCGGCCAGAGTGCTGTCACGGCTCCTATAGGAGCTTATCGTAAGCACCATGGACAGCGGCACAGCACGGAACTGACAGGTGAGTCAGCACTCGCAGTCCTACCTTTTTTACCAGCGCAGATTCTGCGCTGGTAAAAAAAAACTCTGTGTGAGCGCTTCCATAGCAACCTATCGGTTGCTATAGAAGCGTGGTTTATATGCTGTTGTAACAGCGTGTAAACCACGCTCGTCTGAACGAGGCCTTAAAAAATTATACTTGGTGCATAAGCAATAAATAGGCAACAAACAGTAGAGAGTATGATCGTGTAAAGTAAACACAGAGGTAGGAGATATATCATTATGATTGTTTGCAGAGCTGCTGCCTTTTTCACTCGAAGTGTAGTGGCATGATAAATAAATGCGTACTATGATAGACCTTTCTTTTATAAATGTCCACAAATATGACATTTTCCTTTTTTGAAAAAATAATTGTATTTCCTCTAACTAAATCTTTTTGTTGTGGCATTGTATACACAAAACTGGAATTTAATATACTGTATAAAGTATGCCAAGAAAAGAAGTAAAAGGTTTCTTATAGCTATTTTTATCACTTGTGTGCTTTTAGGTTGGAGATTGTGCTCTTTCAAAAACTGGGGCAAGAGGAGGAGGAGGCAGCTATGTACCTGCAGTGGTCATAGCAACACCAAGGATGGATGCATCGGACAAACTGTACACGGTTCTGAAGTACGACAAAAGAAAAGTAAGTGTTGTCACATATCTGTCTTTACAATACAACATGACTTCTGCTGTACAGTAATGGAACCTGCATAGTTCATTAATGAAATGCATAGCAAAATATCCCTCATCATGTCTATGAAGTAAAGCTTTTCATAGGCAAATTAAATTCTTTTTTTAATTAGGGTATTACTATTTTACAGGGGTTTTCTGAGACTAAGAAAATGATATGTTTAGGGAATGGCCTAATTCAGAGATGATGTAATAAACTGCACTTGACCGCTGAAGCCCAGTGATTGACTGCAGGAGCTTCCAAGAACTAGCGGCCCATATACATATTAGAGTTCAGTTGTCTAAACCCGTCAGTAATGGCGGGTCGAGACAGCTCTCTAATGTGTATGGGGCGGCACAACTTTCTCCCGATAGAAAATATCTGGAAAGGATGGATGGGGTAAGTTGATTTTCAACACTCCATCCTTTTTGTTCCTCTGGGGATTAGCCAGCTCCAGAGCTGTGTGGGTGTGGCTTACCTCCCTAAACACACGAACATTAGGCCAAACCAAATGTTCATGTGTATGGAAGAGTTGGGGAAAACAGCTGTTGGATGAATGATAGCTCATCCGACAGTTTTTGAAGGCGTATGTCACCTTAAGTACTTTTTTATCTGAATGTTTTTTTATTAACAATTTCCTTGTTTGACTTATTGTCTGTTAGCCCCCATCTTGTAAGTTGTAATTGGACTGCTATGTAACAAGTCCCTAGTAGTAAATAAGCGAGCATGCTCTTCCGACCTTCCTACTCGTTCGAGTATTAGGGGACTCGAGATGCTCGTTGCTCGAGTCGAACACGGCGCGGTACTCGAGTCAATTGCATTTCCCTTCCCCGCATGTTTAGCGCCATTTTCTAGTCAATAAACATGCGGGGAAGACATTACCACTTCCTGCTGTGACATGCCAGCCCTATCCCACTCCACAGTAGTGAGTGGCTCGGCCGATCAGGTGGCCGCTGAGTACTTAAACTGGTCCCGCCCGTGGCTCGCCTCAGGCGCATACTGGCGGAGGTTAGGGAAAGTGCTGTTGCTTATACAGGGAAAGGGTTAGAGTAGGATCCAGTTTTCAAAAACCCCAACAGTCCTTCTTAGGGCTACTCACTCTTCGTAGTGTGCACCAATTTTTTTTTTTTAAGCATCTATCCCTCTGCAGAGCATTACAGCTATAGCATTCTCAGTCTGCAGTGCATTAGGCAGAGTTCGCTCAACTTTACTAACAATGCAATTTTAACACGCCAATACTTGAAGTATATACAGGATTCAATTGAATGAAAATGCACAGCTGAAATTGAAATGATTTCTCATTCATCTATCCAGTGCACTCTTCACTTTTATTTCACTGTGTTAATTTGGCTGAAGAAGATGAAATAAATCTGCACACATTAAACAGACTTCTGTCTCATTTCAGGAACATTGTTTAAGAAGAGAGCTCATTAAAATCAGTCCATCGCAATTTGCTGTTTCCTGTGGCTATATTAGAAAAGCACAGATGATTGATTTTACAATGTGAGTATAATTTTGCCATTTTTTTTTCAAAATTATCTATTGGCAATATGCAACATTTGGAAGTAGAAAATTGCAAAAACAGTGTAAGCATGTAAAATACTAAAACTTATGCTGTATATTTCCCTGTATCATCAGATAAGAAGTTATTTTCCTCCTAATTCTCTTTCCCCTTATCCTATTAAATGGAATGTCTTATGTATTTCATGATTATGTAAATAATTCTATGGAAGTTTGATGAAGATAAATAAAGTGTGTTCTTTTTTTTTTTACCCCTTTGTACTCTGTGACGTTCATGAACATCACAGAGGTGCAGGGTAAGTAGGGAACTGGCTGACACACACCACAAAGGATCGTAGTCAGAACTAGTGCAAGTTGCTGCCGTGTGACCGCTTATATGCAGCTGTCAATGCTGATTGTGACATGTAAGCCAGCAGGGGATGGCGCTACTTATGGTATCCCATCGGCTTCTGCAAGGTGCTAGTGGTTGCCATAGCAGACCTGGACCTAGTGAAAGCTTCCAGGGCAGCCATGAGTTCAACCCTCTTAAGCCCTGCCTATGGCTAGGTTAATAGACAATCGTTAAGACAATAATATACTGTAATACAGAAATATTTTTTAGAACTTATGAAGCAATTTCAAATTAAAGTCCACAAGGGGACTTCAAATATTTGTAAAACTGAATTAGATAAAAATTTTAAAGATTATATATATATATATATATATATATATATATATATATATATATACTAGCTGATATACCCGGCTTCGCCCGAGTTGATTTGTTACTGGTGTTTATCTGGTGTTCACACGGAAATCTTATGAAGTCGTGGTTACTTTAGAGATACCGGAAAAACATATGTTCACCATTTTGCGTAGTTCTCTGTGTTACCCAGGAAACACCACGGGAGGTAACCATGCGACGTTTCCTTTATATAAAATGACATCAGGAAGTGAGAGAATTAGATTCCATACGTAAAATGTGGACGCTAATTCTTTTGCGCTTAGAATTGAACAATCGAGGTGGGACCCATTAGCCTTTCCTATTTATGACATAATCAATGCTCGTGCCAAATTTCACATTTCTATGACACCGGAAAGTGAGAAAATTACATTCTGTACGTAAAATTTGGACGCTAATTCTTTTGCGCTAGAATTGAATATTTGAGTTAGGACCCATTAGCTTTTCCTATTTATGACATAATCAATGCTCGTGCCAAATTTCACATTTCTATGACACCGGAAAGTGAGAAAATTACATTCCGTACGTAAAATTTGGACGCTAATTCTTTTGCGCATAGAATTGAATAATCGAGTTGGGACCCATTAGCTTTTCCTATTTATGACATAATCAATGCCCGTGCCAAATTTTAAGTTTCTATGTGAGAAAATTGGATTCCGTACGTAAAATTTTGACGCTAATTCTTTTGCGCATAGAATTGAATAATCGAGTTGGGACCCATTAGCTTTTCCTATTTATGACATAATCAATGCCCGTGCCAAATTTCGAGTTTCTATGACACCGGGAAGTGAAAGTATTAGATTCCGTACGTAAAATTTGGACGCTAATTCTTTTGCGCATAGAATTGAATAATCAAGTTGAGACCCATTAACTTTTCCTATTTATGACATATTCAATGCCCGTGCCAAGTTTTAAGTTTCTATGACATTGGAAAGTGAGAGATTTAGATTATGTACGTTAAATTTTGACGCCAATTCTTTTGTGCTGGAATTGAATAATCGAGTTGGGACCCAATCACTTTTCCTATTTTGGAGATAATCTATGCTCGTGCCAAAATTCATGTTTCTACGACATCGGGAAGTTGGAGAACTTTTGGCGAGTCAGTGAGTCAGTGAGTCAGTGAGGGCTTTCAGCTTTATATATACATATATAGATATAAACATAAACTTAAAAAAGAAACATTTTCCCAATTTTCCAATAAAAATCTAAACAGCAAAAAAAATTCACATAATTGGTATCACTGTGTCTGTACAAGCCCCATCTATGAAAAATATTGCATTATTTATCCTGTACAGTGAACATTGATGAAAACATCTGCAGTGCCAGAATTGCTTTTTTAAGTCATCTCGTCTCCCCCAAAAATTTATTACAAAGTGATCAACAAGTCATGCGTACCCCAAAATGGTAGCATTTAAAAACTACAATCCGTTCCACATAAAACAAGCCCTCACATAGAAGTTCTTAATATAGTGGGGAGCTAAGGTGAAGGAGCTACTGAGCAATGTTGTTAGGGTGCTGGACGATGTTCCATCAAAAAACATTACCAAAAAACAGTACTTTTTTTTTTCCAGTAGTGTGCTAATAGAGGACCCAGCATGTGTTTTGTTATTTCTTTCTGTCATCTTCAGCATATTACAACCAATTTATATTTTTAATGAGGAAAGACAATAAAGCTATCCACAGTGTTGCCATCACAGTGGCACCATTAGTGCCCCATAACACAGCCAACCACAGTGCAACCATCACAGTTCCACCATAAATGTGTGTGTTTATGTCATTGTTTTATGTTGGTGTCACCAAACATATTGGAGTCTGTGAGTCTGTCTCCCTTACCTGCTTGGTGTGTCATGATTGGTGGTTCTAAAAGTTGGGGGGGGGGGGGGCAGAGTCAAGTAGAGGAGTTGAAGAATGTAGTCGGAAGAGGAGGACATATATGCAGGAGGCTGGGTCTCTTATACGTCCGCCTGGGCTATGCCGAGGCTCACCCCAGATAACTATGGTATGAATCCCCTCAGGGGATTAGAGATCCGAACCAGTTCCTGGCGAGGGAGTCAGCGGAAGATATTACACCGTTCCCTACTCAACTGTAGAGTGGAAGAACGGGACTTCGCTACCAAAAGTCTGGCGTAAATGATTGCAAAATCTATGCCGCTAAATCAGCGAGAACCAAGGTGTGATGAGTGGAGAAAGACTATTTGTGTTTTCCCTCCGTGTCAGGAGCACTCTCCCAGCAACCTTCCAACAGATAATTGGGACTGATGACGACTGTCTTTCGGGAAGAAGTGTCTTTATAATACACATGTGCCAGAGATTGTAAAGGAAAAATGTGTCAGAAATGTTATACCAAAAACTGTTAAAATGGTATACTTGGAAAATCAAAATTGGAAACGTTGAGTAAAAAAAATGCGTGCCTTGAGTTTAAAACTACATATTGGCTGTGGACTCTTTTATTTGGTTCTAAGGATTCATTACTCAGAAGAGGCACTGGCATCACATAAACAGATAGGTAAATATTTTTAGAAGCATGGTTGCTAACTTTACCACTGCGCATAACCAGGTCTGGCCAGGAGATGTAGCGCCATCTGTTACCCACCATCTTGTTTCCCCGCTGTCCTAAGGATTGGCCCCCGAATGCTGCTCAAACCAAAGTGCTTTCATCACCATGCTCCAACAATACAGCCAACCTGAGTGCTGTCATCACAGTGCCACCAACAGTCCCATACAGTACAGCCACTGTCAGCAAAGTATCACAAGTATCCCATGAAACGGCCAGCCACAGTTCTGCCATCACAGTGCCACTATTAGTGCCCCATAACACAGCCAACTATAGTGCTGCCAATTGTACACACACAAATAGGGGCTCCTTATCCTGTATTAGACGAGTAGGGAGCAGTGCCAGTATGAATAATAGCAGAACACGAAAAAGGCAACCATGCAAAGACAATGCAGCTTGTAGAGAAACAGTGTAGGAGCTCAGGCTTCTAGGTGGCACATCTAAAAGGGAAGAAGAAGTGACCTGTCTTCTTTTGACTTGGAAACTCTCGTTTCCCACATTTGTATTTTGCCCATTGACAGGACAAAATGTGTTCGCAGATCTACACCAAAAACCACAGCAGAAAGCCACGAATTTTAATGTGGTTTTTGAGGTGGAATTCGCCACAATTCCGCCGTGTGATTATACCCTATCATGAAAACCATGTAAAAGGTATCATAAGATGTATTGTGCAGGTCATCTGGGGGAGCCACATCCCTAATTGCAGGTCATTAGGTTATTAGTGGCCTGTCGTAGAGTGTCCCATGGTTAATTTGAATGAAAGGTCATGTAACAAAGAGCACGTCGGATGTGCATCCCCTTGCTGAGCAGCTTTATTTAGTGATGTACTATAATGAAGCTGATTGTTCTTGTTATGATGCATGTATAATCACATGGATTTGTATGCATATGAGCTTCACAATAACTAAGAGTTGAAGGAAATTGCCCGCACATTTCTACTGATTGATTAGCAGATTTCATGTTGCGTTTGCAATTTGTGCTTATAAAATAAATAGAAATGACCAAGCCTGCAAGTCACAAAGCCTTTCCCTTCTAGTGTATTAAGGAGATGAGGTTATTTATTTTCCAGAGCTTATGTTCTTCCCTACTTAAAGCCAATAATTATTCTTGTGGATAAACAAAAAAGTGACTGACGACAGGTAGTCATTTCATGGAAATCTGCACACATCACTCACAAGATTTTAAATGAGAATTGTGAGAGGAAGGAGAACGTAGTCAGAGCTGAACTGGCTTTTCCCGGTTTTGAAGAAAATCCATATTTCAAGAAGGGAAAGACTATGCTGAAAGCAGAATGATTGCAAGAGCTTATTTTCATGCCCTGGGTCCTGCCTGCCTTTCTGCTCATAAGTATGCCCTGTTATTCCCTTGCTGCCTTTATTCATATGAAGATGTGCCTGGATCCTGCTGCCGGGTCTCATCAGTGATGCAGACACCATTTTGCTGTGGCTGGTTAACCGTAAGTGCAGTAAGCTGTAAAAAAGAGAATTGTTTCTATGCGAGATGATAACAGCAGTAACCATAGGGTTCAAAGTGGGGGAACACACGTCCCTGTCACATACACTGCTCACACAGTATAAGTATTCTATACCATAGCTATGTCTGAAGTGTCCTGCTGAGATGATGCACTGTCTTAACTCTGAGGATTCCCTCACATTGTAAATAATTGCAGACCTTCATCACCTGTCCTTTGATTTTGTGTCTTTTGCTTTGCGTTGGATTTGAAATAATGTTTTCCAGACTTTTATCTCAGTTACAAATATCTGGAGGGCTGTCACAGTGCAGAGGGATCAGCCCTATTCTCATTTGTAGAAGGAAAGACTAGAAGCAATGGGATGAAACTGAAAGGGAGGTGACACAAATTAGATATTAGAAAAAACTTTGACAGTGGGGGTGATCAATGAGTGGAACAGGTTGCCACGGGAGGTGGTGAGTTCTCCTTCCATGAAGTGTTCAAACAAAGGCTGGACAAATTATCTGTCTGGGATGACTTAGTGAATCCTGCACTGAGCAGGGGTTGGACCCGATGGAGGTACCTTCCAACTCTACCATTCTATGTGTCTACATTTCCCATTAAAGGGGTTGTCCCGCGCCGAAACGGGTTTTTTTTTTTTTTTCAACCCCCCCCCCCCCCCGTTCGGCGTGAGACAACCCCGATGCAGGGGTTAAAAAAGAACACCGGACAGCGCTTACCTGAATCCCCGCGCTCCGGTGACTTCTTACTTACCTGCTGAAGATGGCCGCCGGCATCTTCTCCCTCGGTGGACCGCAGAGCTTCTGTGCAGTCCATTGCCGATTCCAGCCTCCTGATTGGCTGGAATCGGCACGTGACGGGGCGGAGCTACACGGAGCCCCATTGAGAAAAGCAGAAGACCCGGACTGCGCAAGCGCGTCTAATTTGGCCATTAGACGGCGAAAATTAGACGGCAACCATGGAGACGAGGACACCAGCAACGGAACAGGTAAGTGAATAACTTTTGATAACTTCTGTATGGCTCATAATTAATGCACAATGTACATTACAAAGTGCATTAATATGGCCATACAGAAGTGTATAGACCCACTTGCTGCCGCGGGACAACCCCTTTAAGCTTTCACTTTTTGTTTGCAGGAGTGTAGTGCTTTAATCCTGGAATGTACACACATTATATTTCTCTATTAACCAGAAAAGTATATGGTCACTACAATCCCATACTAACAACTTTTTCATTCCTCTTTAGGAAATTGGGGAGTTGTTCAATGTTTACATATCACATTTGTTTGTTAGATCCCACAAAATATTCCAAATTTCAATTAGAAACATTTAGAAAAAAACATGCCTCTAGAGATTGCTGTTTCCGATCCTAGACTTCTAACTCAAAGCATATGAAAAGGCACAGGATGCAGCTGCATTACCTAGTTTATTGATTGGGCAGTACTTTGAAAACTCTTCGGCAGTGTTATATGAGTATGTTATGTCAGTGTTATTTATATGTTGTATAATTTGAATATTAACTGGTACACCATAGGGAAGCGGGGTTGCCAAGAGAAGAAAATGATCAGGCATTTGAAATCCAACTACCTAATTCTTATCTCCCCCAACTTCTGCCATTGGAGAGAGTTGGGAGACCCCCATACATATTAAATGATCAGCCAGACCCCCCAAAATCAGTAGGTTTGACTAATATAAATTTAACGTGTATGATCACCCTAACGCTTTGGTCACACTGATCCCATGAACCCTGAACTGACAATAACACATTAATTATAATGTGATCTGTCAGGTTTTATTAGCATTTCAGTGTTTTGATGGCAGCGTATGATATTCTTGCCATCAGGATGCAGTGAAATGCCAACAGGACAGGGGGAAAATCCAGCATGAATAGAACCAAAGATCACACTTTAGTAGGTCCACACTTCTGTTAGAAGATCGTACATTTTATGTTTACAAAAAATCAGCATTTTTCCACATGTTAGTCGCGTGTCCTCATTATGCAGTCTGTATGTCTGTTTTTTTACTTCCATGTGCAATCCACTTTTTACGTCCCCCCAAAAAAGAAAAAATGGCACTTTTTTCCCTTCATTTCTCAAAAAAAACGGACAGTACATAGATAGCATCTGAGCGCTGTCCTTTTTTTATCCCCATTTGACTAAAATGGGAGAGCCTCATCCATAAATTGCATCAAGTGAATCAGTAGACAGAGGTTTGCTACTACATGACTAAAAATGTCAAGTTGTCTTTTGTTGTGACTGTGCATGAGTAATACTGATTAAGTGAAATTGCTCCGAGCTCCGGGCAGGCACAGAAGATGTTGTACTGACACAGTCTACCTATTTATCCTATGTTGGTTGTACTGAAGTGAATAATAGGATTATATACTATTCAAAAGGCAATATTTTTTTGGTGCAAATTACGCAGAAAACTGGCATACATGCTTTGTGTCACATTTACTACGTGCTTTTAGACACTTTCCAACAGATTTCCGAGTAGCCCAAAAAGGGGTGTGGTCGAAAATTGCAACAAGTTGTGCCAAATTGTTGTGCATTGCACCTAAATTTTGGTGCAATTTGTTGCATAAATTAAGCAAACTAATAGTGCTCTAAACTTATAGAAGACAGTCTTAAAATTCAACAGATTTGTCATTTAGCAAGGCCACTGTAATAAATCTGTGCATGTTAAGACTGTCTAATCTACTTTTGCACTGTCTAGCTTTTAGACAATATTAGTAAATAAACCCCAATGTCTCCATTTAAATAATTGTTGCTATGCATGCAAATTTGTGATGATAATAATAATCACAAAACAGAAAAATGCACACAAATCATATAAGTGTCAGTCATGAGCTGATTCATGCGCATAAGGGTAATTAGATATTTTAAAAGAGTTGTCCAGGATTGGAATAACATGGTTGCCTTCTTTCCAAAAACACCACAACTGTCCACAGGTGATATTGTAACTCAGTGTTATTCACATCAGTAGATCTGAGCTGCAATACCAGACACAACCTGTGGACAGGTGTGGAGCTCTTCTTAAAAAAAAGGAGCAGCCATGATTTTCCAATAATGTACAATTTATTAAAGTATAAAACTGAGCAATGTTACTTGATACCTTTACAGTACTTGATATGCAGTGATTTATATCAATCTTTTTCATTTAGCCCCAGTGTTCATCTTGCTAAACCCCTCCTGAAGCCAACACCACCACACAAACAGAAGAAAGACAGATCAGTATCTGGGAGAAGCAGACGATCAATGAAAAAACATTTAGAGCCCAGACCTCCCAGTGACAGTGACGCCTTGGCCGGCACTGATGGCACAGATCAAGGTAGAGTACACTTATTATTAACGAGAGCCTGTCACCTGTCTAGACCCATAGACTTGTATAGGAGAGTGCATTCATGGCACTCTGAAAAAAGACTTTACAGGCTGGCACCGCAGGAACTGGGGAGTGGGTGAGTATGAAAAATACAGCACCCGGCTCCCTGTCACCTGCCCCAGCAGCACCATAAGGCCTCCCTCACACAGGGCGTTTTATACAGCGTTTAGCGCTGCCTTTTCAGCCCAGCGCTAAACGCTGTACAACACTCCCATTCATTTCAATGGGGCTGCTCACACAGGGCTGAAAACACAGCGCCTTCCAACGCTGCGCTTTGACAGCGATGCAAGTTCTATTTTTGGGCGTTTTCAGCCCTGCGTCACCCATTAAAATGAATGGGCAGTGGTTTTAGCACTGCTGAAAACGCAGCAACACTTGGTGCCGCATTTTTGGCAGCGTTAACCGCTCGTCGATTTTCGGGGTGAGGGCATGCAATAGAAGCCCTACCCCGAAAATCAGTCTCAGCTAGGTAGAGAAAAAAAAGAAAGTAATACTAACCTAGCCGCTGCAGTCCGGGTCGCGGCCGCTGGTCTCTGCCGCTCATCCGGGCTTCTCCAACCCTCCCAAGTCTATTGCCGTAGGCCAGGTTTGAGAGCCCCGCCTCCAGCAATAGAGTGCTGTGATTGGTTATGAGCGTGCTCGATGTCCAATCACAGCCCTTCATTGACTGTCTCAGCCAATCAGGGCCGGCAAGCTCTGATTGGCTGAGACAGTCAATGAAGGGCTGTGATTGGGCATCGAGCAAGCGCCGACAACCAATCACAGCACTCTATTGCTGGAGGCGGGGTTCTCAAACCTGGCGTACGGCAATAGACTTGTGAGTGCAGAGGCAGCCCGAATCAGCGGCAGAGACCAGCGGCCGCAACCCGGACTGCAGCGGCTAGGTGAGTATTGCTTTTTTTTTTCAGCATCCTTGGCTGCGTTTTCAGCCGAGCTATAAAAGCAGCCAAAACGCTGGCATAAAGTATGCGCTGCTGAAACGGGGCAGAATCTGCAGTAAACGCAGCGTTCAAAAATGCAGCGTTTCTGCAAACGCCCTGTGTGAGGGAGGCCTAACTTATTAACAGTGCATTAGGCAGCTGACACGTACCCTTTATAGAGCTCTTATTGTTTCACCCACTGCACATTTCCTTACATACTCCATGAGACGACAGCCTGAAATGCCATTCATTTGCTATTCATCTACTGTACACCCGGCTCTATTCACTCATACAAGTAAAGTGATTGGCTCCGCTTTCTCATTTCCAGATTAGAGTTATATGGCTCAGAGGCATTCAGAGGATTTTCTAATTTGACAATTATTTTCATTTCCCTCTATTCTGGGGACTTCCAATTTATACATTGTCAAGTGACTGTCAGTCTCTTGGATCAGACCTGCCACAGCGAGGACCACATGTATTAGAAAAGCCTACATTTGACACACGGTCAAGGTTTAATTAATACACAAAATGCCCCATCTCAGTCTGTACCAGTGTACAGTCCTATTTACCCATATGTCACCTTTGTCTTTGTGCCACCCACCAGAATTTTGTTCGTATTCTTTTCCTTTTCAGTGCTGTAACAGCTATACAGTACTACACTTTGATCTTTACAATTAGATTGGTGTGGTATATGAGATTAGCACGCTCCGCTGTCTTCTCTTCTACCCTTATATCCTTTGTTTATTATTACATGAGTTTGACCCTAAGGAAGGCATGTAACTCTTTTATGTGCTATAATATACATTCATTGTAATATACATGTAACCTTTTGTAGTGTCAGTTGCACATTAAAACAAAAAGGTCATGAACACAATCGTCTATCCTATATCATTATCACCTATACATAGGTTCACATTCATTAATTGCTCCACGTTTATTGCACCTGTATATTTGGAGAGGGGGCAGGTCTTGTAATAAATATGAGACATCTGGAACGTCTTATACATGCTGTGAGCAACCGTATATTTACACCTAAAATTTGATCTTTTAACTAAGAAATTGAGTGTAGAGAGAGAAAAGGAAGCTATATTCAAATCGCTGAACTCTTTGAAGGAGGCTTCATTTTTGGTTCTATACATAATCTGTTAGATTCTAAGATGTTCTAAGTAAAGGTAAATGGTAAAGGTAGGCTTCTTCACAAACTGTCACAGCTATAACTTTTATGTGTTAATAGGAAATGTGCTATGCTTTATAGGGTTGTTTTTAACATTGCAAATAGAAGTATCCAAAGTAATTATGTTAGAGTGTTTGCACATCTGCGTTGGGAATTTCGCTTTCCTGCTCAGTTCGGAGGGCAGGAAAGGGGGATCCCCGCAGCCAAATGGTTCCCCCTCTGGATGAAACCAAACAGCAGTGGACGGACCCCATTGACTATAATGTTGTCCGCCCGCTTACCACCCAGCTACCCAGCTTTGGGTGGAAATAAAAGCACTACATGCATGCAGCACGTTTTCTTTCAGTATTTTCAGACGAATCTGCAATGAAACCTCCGGCTGGAGGATTTGACGCAGATGTGAAAGCACCCTTACACATTTGGGATTTCTTTATTTCACACATCAGAGGACAGATAAAAAGAAGCCATTCTATGTCTGTCTTCACTAAAAGAAACTTATGGGTATTGGGTGATGATACATAGGATGTAAGGAAAACTTGGTAGCTGTGATATACCCAAGATAGTCCTGCCAGTGATTTTTAAATACATCTCTGTTTAATTGCATTTACTACCAATTGGTCAAACCATTTCAACCCTCTACTCGGTCATGCTTAACCCCTTAACGACCAGCCAATAGTGTTTTTACGTCCTCCCGAAGTGGGCTTTATTCTCTGAGGACGTAAAAACATGTGTCCTGCAGAGAATAATGCCCCTCGGGCTGTGGACGTGACAGCTCCATGCTGTCGGTGTCCGCAGGTAGCTGACAGCATGGAGCTGTCATCCCGGGCTGTTCGGACCCCCCCCCCCCCCGGCATTGCGATCGGCGCCATGCAATGGATAGCGCCGATCGCAAAAAAGTAAATAAAAGTGCAATTAAAGTTAAAGATTCAGCTGCTCTGATGGATCGGATCCATCGGAGCAGCTGAAATTACTCACCGAGGTCCGCCGCATGACTCCCCGCTGTCCCGATGCTCCGGGCGCCATAGCCGTCCTTCTGCGCATGCGCGCCAGGCGGCATTGCGTCAGTCGCATGCGCAGAAGGCCCGGCGGCGCGGGAGACTTAAAATCTCCTGGCTCCCGGCTCCTGTAGGTAGCCGGGAGGCAGGAGATGTCAGCGGGGACCACGGTGAGCGGTCCTCGGTACCGCGATCGTCGTTATCCAATGGATAACGACGATCGCGGAAGTGTGAAAAAAGTGTAAAAAAAGAAAAGTTTCACCTCCCTTCATGGATCGGATCCATGAGGGGAGGTGAAAATACTCACCTCAGGTCCGCCGATGTCCTCCGGCCGGTGTCGGGACCCCCCGCTGGCCTCTGCGATGTGCCGATGCGGCGTGCATGCGCAGAAGCCGGCGAGCCCGGCAAATTCAAAATCTCCCTGCACCCGGCTGTCACAGATAGCCAGCCGAGTGCAGGGAGATATGACTGGGGACCGCTGTATGCAAAATGCCGGACACATTCACAGGAGCCGGGAAGCCCAGGAAATTTTAAATCTACTTGCTTCCAGCGACCAACAGTCGCTGAGTGCTTGGAGCAGTGACCGGCGGCCTCGCTGAGCGGTCCCCGGTCACGTGATAAAGTAGCGATCTAACATTAGGCCGGTCACGCGTGACCGGAGAGGAATTACGGGTTCTGCATGCGCTTGATCAGCGGTAATCCACGGATCAATCACATGCATTGGATTACACAATTCCCCCCAATTAGCGGGTCGGAATTACGTAATCCACTCGCAGAAACAGAACACAGCATGCTATATTTTACCGCGGATATCCGCGACCTAGAGCCCATTGTGCTCTATGACGGTGGATATACTCGCAGCCCATGTGCAAATACATTGTGTATGAGCTGCGGGTACCCGGGTCATCGCTAAGCGACGGCGCGGGAAATGCAAACAAAAAAAAAGTACTGCGCATGACCGCCTGTGTGAGTAGGCAGTTATGCGCAGTACATTACGCGGCTGTACGCAGGGACACAGCCGGGCTCACAGCTGGGATCCTCTGCAGGCCTCCACAAGCGGATTATGCCTACGGCTACGTGAGCACGGCGTTATTCAGACCGCTACCAGTAATCCATAATTTACAAGAAGCCCTGGGAACGCTCGCCTTCCTGCAGTTCCAGGAGCAGCTTGTTGAGCGCCTTCTCTGTGAGACCGCTGCACCACAGCAAGATTACAAAGCCTCACAGCGCCACTTTTTACACCCCATACCTGCCGCTGAGGTTACGAAATACCCCCCAAAATACATGAGAGGAGGGGGGGGGGATACCCGGTTTTCTTGCCCCATGTGCCCAACCCAACCAGCCTCCGTAATTACCTCTGTCTTCGGACATAAAACGCAGTTTATATTATTACCTTTATCTAATATTTAGGGAATGCCAAAAAAATGGGGATGGTGGGGGGGGGATTATTTTTAGGAAGTCAAATTTTTTTCCGTATAAGTGGGCAATGGGGCCTGGAATTTATTCAGTTCTGCCCTGAAATCCAGCGGGCATTCCCTCCATTATGGGCCTAGCCATGTGTCCTGTAAGTAGATTAGGGCCACAATGGGTATGTTTCTGAACACGGGACAAACAGGGGTATCCATTTTGGGGTGAAAGTCTTCATGCCTATGTACACTGTACAAAAAAACCTGTTTTTAAATTGACAAAATTGCCAAACAAATGAAAATCGTAATTTTTTCCTTTTGCTTTCCTTAGATTCATTCAAATACTTTGGGGTCAAAATATGCAGTACACCCCTAGATGAATTTTTTTAAGGGGTCTAGTTTTTAAAATGGGGTCATTTGTGGGGGTTCTCTATCGTTTTGGACGCTCAATGGCTCTACAAGTGGGCAATGGGGACTGGAATTTATTCCGTTGTACCCTGAAATCCAACGGGTGCTCCTTCCATTATAGGCCTAGCTATGTTTCCTTTAAGTAGATTAGGGCCACAATGGGTATGTTTCTGAACACGGGACAAACGGGGGTATCCATTTTGGGGTATACGTCTTCATTCCTATGTACACTTTCCAAACAAAACAGTTTTTAAATTGACACAATTGCCAAAAAAATGAAAATCATAATTTTTTCCTTCTGCTTGGCTTAGATTAATTCAAAAACTGTGAAGTCAAAAAAGTCATCATACCCCTAGATAAATTCGGTAGGGGGTCTACTTTTCAAAATGGGGTCACTTGTGGGGGTTCTCCATCGTTTTGGTCACTCAATGGCTCTACAAGTGGGCAATGGGGACTAAATCTCCTTCAAGCAAAGTTTCTGTTCCGAAAGCCACCGGTTGCTCCTTTCATTTTGGGCCCCATTGTGCATATAGACGTAATACTAGGACTACAATGGGTATGCTTCTGAGCACAGGACAAACAGGGGTATCCATTTTGGGGTGCAAGTCTTCATTCATATATGTGCGGTACAAAAAAAACTGCTTTTGAAATGACAGAATTACCAAAAAAATGAAAATTGTATTTTTTTTCCTTCGGCTTGGCTTAGATTCATTCAAAAACTGTGAAGTCAAAAAAGTCATCGCACCCCTAGATAAATTCGTTAAGGGGTCTACTTTTCAAAATGGGGTAACTTGTGGGCGTTCTCCATCGTTTTGGTCACTCAAGGGCTCTACAAGTGGGCAATGGGGACTAAATCTCCTTCAAGCAAAGTTTCTGTTCCGAAAGCCACCGGTTGCTCCTTTCATTTTGGGCCCCATTGTGCATCCAGACATATGATTAGGGCCACAATGGGTATGTTTCTGAGCACGGGAGAAACAGGGGTATCCATTTTGGGGTGCAAGTCTTCATTCATATACGTGCTGTACAAAAAAACTGCTTTTAAAATGACAGAATTACCAAAAAAAATGAAAATTGTAATTTTTTTCCTTCGGCTTGGCTTAGATTCATTCAAAAACTGTGAAGTCAAAAAAGTCATCGTACCCCTAGATAAATTCACTAAGGGGTCTACTTTTCAAAATAGGGTCACTTGTGGGCGTTCTCCATCGTTTTGGTCACTCAATGGCTCTACAAGTGGGCAATGGGGCCTAAATCTCCTTCAAGCAAAATTTCTGTTCCGAAAGCCACCGGTTGCTCCTTTCATTTTGGGCCCCATTGTGCATCCAAACGTAAGATTAGGGCCACAATGGGTATGCTTCTGAGCACGGGACAAACAGGGGTATCCATTCTGGGGTGCAAATCCTAATTTTCATGTGTACTATAGAAAAAAGTCCTGTCTTTAAAATGACATATTTGCAGAAATATGAAATTTTTGTTTTTCTCTTCTAAATTGCATTGACTCCTGAAAAAAAACTGTGGGGTTAAAATACTCATGACACCCCTCAGTGAATACGTTAAAGGGTGTAGTTTTTAAAATGGGGTCACTTGTGTGGGTATCTATCATTTTGACTCCTATGAGCCTTTCCAATCTTGGATTGGTGTAGGAAAACAAAGTGTTCCTCAAAATGCTGAAAAGTAATGTTACATTTGTACGTCTCCTGAATGGTTAAAAAAAAAACCGAAAGTTTTTCCAATGTGCGCCCAAAATAAAGTAAACGGATGGAAATATAAATCTTAGCAAAAATTTCTATATTATGTTTGCACATATTTGAGATATTGCAGTTGGAAATGTGAAAAAATGACGATTTTTTCAAAATTTTCCCAATTTTGGCGCTTTTAATAAATAAACACAAATTCTATCGGTCTTTTTTTTCCACCTAAATGAAGTACAACATGTGGCGAAAAAACAATGTCAGAATCGCTTGGATATGCAAAACCTTTCTGGTCTTTGTCCATGCTAAAGTGACACGTGTCAGATTTGCAAAATTTGGCCTGGTCATTAAGGCGCAAACAGGCTTGGTCACTAAGGGGTTAAAAGTGTCCATAGACATTGGATAGCTATAGGCCGAATGCTTCTTCAACCAAGAGCTAGTCCTCCCGACTCCTCCCAATAAACATATTTGCTTAGCAAGACCAAGAATGCTTCTCAATTAGGACAGGTGACTAATGGCGCTTTTACACAGGCCGACAGTCGTTTAAACGACTGCATGAGCGCTGACATCACCAATGAGGTCATCAGCGCTTGTGCAGAGCAATTAGCCAGAAAGACATCGCTGGCTTCTCACTCAGCTCTTCTACTTCTATGTGAAGTGCTGAGTGGGGAGCATTTACAGAAAAACGAGAAACCAGCGATCCAGAGAGTTAGTGTGTTCGCTCTTGCAGCCTGGTTATACAGGCAGACACATAGTTGGCTCATTCAAGTGAGAAATCATTCAGTCGTTCACATTCACTGTATAAGTGAATGTGAATGCCTGTATAAACGATGTTTAAACTGAAGGATAAGTGAACGACCCAACAATGAATTTTATGCTTGCATAAAATGAACGGCGAACGAAAAGTGAACGATTATCATTTGTCATTGGCTCACGTTTATATTCAATGATTATTATTCACTTTCGCTCATTTGAACGATTTTTTGAACAATAATCATTCCATCATAAAGGGCCCTAAAATGCTGAGGTGCAATTTACAGAATCTCTTGTGAGGGCAAGGGATTGAACATGTGAAAATCCAGCATAGCCAACACTTTTTTCCTTTGACATCTGTCATTGTGGGAGAGTTTGGACATCATCTTAAACAATGAATGGTTGACCAGCCCCATCCTAATTGGTAGGTTTGGCCAACATTCATCTAATGTATATCAGCACCATTTAGGCTTTAAGCAAATTTGGTTGGCACTTGGGGAAGGGTAGGGGGGTTGGCATTTTATATTTTTTTTATATGTAAATTGTGCAAAAATACTTAGTGATTATTGTCAATTGAAAACAATGTCTGTCATGGGGCATCTATTCTGAAATGCTTAAATATGTGTTTAGACAGTTGGCTCTAATAAATAAGTCTCTTCAATTGACCTCCCAATGTCAAATTGCAATCAGTAAAGGAATTATTTGCATCTAATTAGGAATTTGCTATGTCTAATCACAAAAATTGTAGCATGTAAATCTGACCTTGCTATGCCTGTGATTTTGTTCTGTGTTTTGTATACCGGTATGTATTTTTCTATTATGTAGTCTGCGCTGCAGCTGCTGTTTTCTTTTACCAAAACAGACTAGGAGCTTTTAATGAAATTACATAGATATTAAGTAAGTTTAAAGACGCCCTGAACAAACAAAGATAGTTAAACTGCTTTTCTGACTACATGATGGATACTGTGTATTAGTAGGCATCATTAGTCTAAAGGCCCATTTCCACCAGCCGATGATCGCTAAAAAAATTGTTAATCGGCGATCGTTTTAGTGATAATCAGCACGTCTATTGTGCGCTGCTAGCTGCTCATTAAATTCAGTCTAACCTAAAAGTCGGTCAGCCTTATCAGCAGTTCTCCACAGGGAGTGCTGAGTGTTGTAGACTACTGATGTTTACTAATGCACAGCCTACATCAGGTAGACACAGAAGCGGTTCGGCTATTTTTGTCTATCCAGTAAACTGCCTGATGTCTGGACATTGCACCGATGATGAGAGAATGCAGCTATATTGTGAATATCTGAAAGTGGTGGAAGAATGTGTAATTTTTTTCTATCATCAAGGCATGAAGAATGGTCCACCCATTTAAAATGCTTATATATTCACCCAATGGAATAAAGAGCACTCTTCACAAAATATTCTACTTGTGTATGATAATGAGCGTAGTTACACTGAAGTATTTATATGGAGGTTATAATGAATGACTTGTATGTTGAGTTCTTGAATGCATACATTAGATACACACGTCTCAGTGCTCTGCAGTTTGTTCTATCACTCTGCCTCTTTAATCCTTTCTCCAAATCCATTGTATGCTGGAACCCAATATTTAAACAGAGAATTAGAATAAGGACTGATAAAACAGCTCTTGAGTCAACATATTCTAATGCAACTTCAGGCTCCTGCATTATTCATGTCATTTGGATTAGGCACAGAAACATTATCATCATTAGACGCTAGCTAGTTCTGAAGTACTACTGAATATCTCATCCAGCTTCTATTCTCACAGATATCATTTGTATTAAAAAAGATGTACTTTCGTAAAGGTGTGCATTAATGAAAATGATTAGAAATTAGATAAATTGTAGAAGTAAAGTTATCACTGTTTCTACATAAAATGTGCAAAGTGTAAAGCATTTAGAGATGTATTATTAAGACATGGGAAATGAGAATGAGGACTGATACATATGAAAACAATATGAACAGGCAGTATTCCCCAATGCCATTCACACGTGACTCTGGGTAAATTCCCTTTTACATGGACCGATTATTTTTCAAATGGCCACACAATAAAATGGACATTTTTGCATAAAACTTCTTGTACAGATAATGGCTTTTAATCATCTCCATTTCATAATTAGCTAAAGTAAACTCTGTATGAGTTGTTTGCTCAGGTGGGTGTGTGTTGATGCAAGTTATTATCTTTTTTGGGCAGGATTCCATTGTCTTTTTCCAGCATGAGTAAACAATGTACTCATTATGTATGCAAGGCAAACACAATGAGTACGTTGTTTACTCCTCTCAAGTAGGTGAGCAGCTCAAAAGACTGCAATATGCCATTCAAATGGTATTAATTTTGAGTGGCTTGATGATGTATTTTATGCAGGTTAAAAATCTGCAGCAAACGGCAACTGAACGAATAGTACATAACTCCCCGCGTTTACACGTAATGATTATTGCTCACTTTTGGACATTTGAACAAATTTTGAGCAATAATCGTTGCGTGTAAAGGGGCCTTAACTCTAGATTTAGAACTATTTTGCACGAAGGGCTTTTGTCAGGGAAATTCCCATGACTTCCTTCCTGCAGTATGTATCACTGACATGGAAGGTAATCTGTATTCTGAAAACAGAGATTCAAATTTCAGACAGTCTAAAATGAATTTTTAGTTTGCTCATGGAAAGCAGGGAACAAGGCATTATTAGAATTCCACATATTGGAATTGTAAATGTGGATACCTTTTGCAACTAAAGCTTCTACAGACAAAAACTGAGGTATGGCCTTTTTACACGGGCTGAGAGTCGGGTAAACGACTGCACAAGTGTTGATGTCACCGCTAAGGTCGTTGGCGCTTGTTCTTGCAGAACGTTTACACTGGCAGTCTTCACTGCTGGATCGTGGACTTCTCACTCAGTGCTTCACCTACTATGTGAAGCTCTGAGCGGGAAGTGTTTACACAGAACGAGACGTTCGATCCAACAATGGTTTTTAAGTTGACTGAGAGTCAGCGATAAAAACCCCTGGACGAATAGTGAGTGATTTTTGTGCATTTACACTGCACAATTATCGCTCAAATTTGTTTGTTTGGACGAATTTTGAGCGATAATCGTCCCATGTAAATGGCCTATAACTCACACGGAGATGTGACTACAGATCTAATTCCAGTGCTTTATTCATAGCTACACTGCTCAGTTCTACTGTGCACTGTCCTCCATGATGCTGTTACTTATGAGAGTATGCTGTAGAGAGTTAGGGAGTGGAATCACCTATTTTCTCCATGTGCAGATTATAGGAGCCATCACAGTAGCTAGTCTGCACCCATCAGCTCATAGAAAACTGAAAATCATAGAATACAGCCTGCAGAGTGGATTAGTGGTGAAAAACACCATATACAAGTCATATAATGACCAGAAATAGCATTATTCCTCACAAACACATAGCACCTTATTCTAAAAAGTCATCTGAAAGTGTTGGTATGCTTGAAATGTCTTATAGAATATCAAGTTATGTTTTTAGCTGTGACTAGTTTCGCAGCAGTGTGCAGATTATATTGCTGCAATCAGGAAGTGGAGTTGTGTGGTGTCATAACATCAGCCCCAATCCATGTCTTCGCGTCATGGATGCTGAGGTGTGCCCTGTTCTTGTTACTGCAGAATGTCCCTTAAGCGTTGGCTTTCGGAAATCCCTAAGGGTTTCCTGTAGCTGCAGAAGATCACTTTGGTATCATCTGTTGTGAATTCTTTAATGTGCCCTTCCTCTCTACCCAGTTAGAATATCTTATGTGGTGTATAGACTGATTGACTGACAGGAAGCTGTTTCCCCCTTGCCAGCCAATCAGCCATAATGGAAGTGTATTTATTCTGGGCCCCCCTCTGTATGGTACTGGTTATTCTCCTGCATGTAGAGTCTTGTGTGGCAGCGGCCGTCTGAAGCTAAGTACCAGTGGTGATACTTTTTACTTTGAGGGTTATTCACCTTTGCCTAGCTCTGTTAGTAGACAGCACTTGCATCTACTATATCCTTCCCTATCCTCTATCTTGGGACAGGCTAGGTTCAAGACGTGATGCAATCCCTATTGAGACATTTGCCCCACTTTTTGGTAGGGTCCACCACACTAAAGTTGGTGCATTTTTTAATTATTTTTGACCCCTCTTGTATTCAATTCCTATTGAGACATTTGCCCCACTTTTTGGCAGGGTCCGCCACACCAAAGTTGGTGCATTTTTTATTGTTTTTGACCCCTCTTATATTCTTCGAGCTCTGTTTCTTAAATATATGACTATAGTTGTCCCTCATGGACAAGAGTAAAGTCTAGGTAAGATGTATCTGTGACATCTATGAGGGGCGCTGTTTTCTACACCCCTACAAATGTAACAGTTACTTGCACTTTATACTATACAATCCATTTCTTTCACTAATACTAGTTCTCTTGCAGAAAAAAATCTTTTAAGTGAAAACATTATCAATAAACTGGAGGAACTATCCTCACAGGTGACCCAATATCAGAATGAACAGAACGAGAAACAAAAAGTAAGTGTCCAACAATAGGCCTCAATTTAAAGACTCGTAAGATTCATGTTTTTTACTGTTAGTTATTGTAAACATTGAATAAGCTGTTTAGTTTTACCAGTGCTGTAATAACTTCATTTCATAGACTTGGTATGCATTTGGGCTCTGGAACATTACCATGAAATTACTTGGGAAGCTTGAGTGAGAATGTAAATATGAAATCCTGGAATATATTTTACATGAAACTGTTTGAAACAGTATATAGGCAATGCCGACAATGATGTTCATATTGACTGTAAAAGCTGTTGCATATTTTTTTTCTCAGAAATTAAACTTGACTTAACCATTTGTATTTCACAATTTTCCTTTTCCTGTTAACTAGGCAATACAGGTATACATTAACGAACTAAAAGAACAGAATTCTCAGCAACATACAAGTGGCTTACAAGTGGAAGAAAAGACTATTGCTAAGCAAAACATCAATTTGCTTGAGCAGCTGAAATTGCTGATACCCATTAGGAACTCAGAAAAAGAGAAGGACGGTAAGTAAGCACACACTTCTTGTCCAGCTAAGTGAACTGCCTCTTTCCGGTGGTGAATGTCACAATTGATCTTGCTGCCAGTATGGAAGGAAAAGTGGATTTAGCGTAAAAGCTCAGAGCACAGTAAGTACGTAGGCACTTCATTGTGGATGTCAATAGCACTGTTATATAACCTAACAAACAATATACTGGTAACATGCTTTGCTTATACAACCTATTTACATACTATTAGTAATTTATCTTCCAACCTACTGAATGTGTACAGTTCAACTAAGAGCTGGAAGCCCAAATATTGCAATTAAATGCACTTTCAGAATATTGCTGAATGAAGTTAGCCAAACCAGTGTCTTCTCCATACAGACCATCAGCAGTCAGCTAATTCGAGGTTCTTGCCTTTGACAGTGTAGCAGTCTCTACCAGTAGAAACAATACCTTCCTTCCCTTCCCCAACCCACATCAAAGGCTTCTTACCCGGCCAATCATTACTCTGCTCTGTACTAACAAACAGCTGTCTATAGATTTGTCCCTTTTCCTTATGGAGAACACACTGGTTTGGCTTTTATTCTTATGCTCAAAGACCTGCTAAAGGGTCAAATATTAACTTACAGCGTAGCTACATCCAATAGATGATACTAGAGAGCGAGTTTTTCTTCTTGGGCGAGCCGTAGTTTGCATACATACATTCCATCAGACAGAAGAGCAGTTTGTAGTAGAAAAGGTTGTATCCTGGCAGACTGATGTGTAGAAGCTCTTTGACAGATTGATTTACTGTATTCATATTGCCAGTTTATTCTGGCACAGTTATAGTTTTGGCAATGCCAATTACGACTACTTCAATTTAAACAGCATGGGTTCTATGTGTGATACATACTGCTGTATAGACAGAATACATTATGATTTAACTACAGTATTTATAGAGAATTATAGGCAAATCGTGTTTTAACGCTATAACCGCGCAGCCTTTATGGAATTAAGTGTCAAAAATAATTTCCCTGCTGGAAGCAAGCCACAAAACTGTTTACTCCTTCATTAAACTGAAATGGCCGACATTAGAGCCAGATGTTGTATTTGTCTTTGCCTGTAAAATAAGAATGTAACACACAGTGAATTATAGATACATTGTATATAATCCTGGAGAAATCTAACACATTTAGTAAATAATACAACTCTCTTTATAAAGACAATCGGTACCAAGCAGAATAAAAATAAATTTTCTTAGACCTGTCTGAGAAGCTTCAGGCACTTCATCGCTAAATCTTTAAATAAATCCTGTCCTGATTAGAACATTAAGAACTAACTGTACAGTCGGCATAATTGCTTTCCGGAAGATGTTTTAAAGATTAAAACAAGAGATTCCTTTTTGGCATGTAAGGAGTCATTAAAGACATAGCAGAAGATGTTGGTACAATCAGGAAAAGAATGGAGTGTATGGAGATGGCTATCAGTGAGGAAGACCACCCACTGGCCTCCTTTACCCAGAATGAGCTTTATATCAGTATATTCCAGCTTCTATATATTCCTAAACTATATATCTATCTGCTTAGCAGTGAAGTTCCAAAAAAGTGCCAGGGCTCTAGGGTCTGAGGTATCATGGGCAGAGCCAGCTATATGGACAGAACTAGAAGTGTTGCCAGAGCTAGCAGTGCAGGAGCTGTTCCCTACTTGGCCGACAAAATATGTGTGCGGGGTGCATGGTGTGTAGTGGGAAATTATTCTAATTTTAATCATAAAATAAGAACCATTTTCTAATTAAGTAATGCCCTATACATGTTCTAAACTTGTGTGGGTGTCCAAAGCCAGAATTTTAAACTAGTTTTCCACACTATGACTATAATTACATATGATTATATACCTATAGTACCTATATTTACTACATTATATCCATTACTTATAGACCTGCGGTATGTGTGAATATTCAGCACCATAAGCGATCACAGCCTATTTAATTAACTTGTGACCAGCAAATGGGGTAAAGTTGTGAGCAGACAATAATTTAAAAATCCAATGTATGGGGGGTGTATTTTTAGAGCGCCATAACTCTTGGGTCCACTTAGTACTCTATAACACGTGATTGGTTTCCTCAAAGTATGTTTTTACATCAAATGCTTTGCTACATGTTTCACACAGACTAAGGTAGGCAGATTTATAACACTTATGAGGTATTTCCAATAGCAAGTAATAATGCCAACTCTGTTATTTCCAAATGGGTAGGTACCATATATAGCATGAGAACGTTCAATTTATGGAGTATGCTAGCTATGTTTATTGTATAGATGCCAAGGCCATTTTTATGTAGCTAAAGTCCCTTTCCCACCATATTCAAGTTCATAAAGTTGGGGGAAATAATTGTCTGCTAATCTAATGTGCACTAGATGTTAAGCCATTTTGGCATACATTAGATAGTAAACTTGTCTACCTAGATCATCTGTCAGAAGATCAGGCACAGGAGTTTGCAGAGATAGCAGTTGCACCTAGGCTTTAGTGTCCAAAAGGGCCCAAAGGCTTTATCTTCCACACAGGAAAACCCCAGTATTATAAATGGCACATGGTAGGTTGTGGGTTGAGTTTGCATCAGGTTTAGCACGGTGACCTTCAAAATCAATGATTTGTATCCCCCATCCTTATGGCAGTGTCAGACTGACAGGTACTATATATATTACATTTACTGACATTTATGTAATATGTATGTGAGGATTAACTCTATAGAAAAAACACAGGCTCATGCTCAATCTGTAGCTGTAAGCAAGTTGGTGAATGTATTTTATTTTCTAATATGTATTTTTTGCAGTTTTCCAGAATGTTCATTACTTGTGCATTGCATTAAAGATACTTTTAATGGTGACTACTAGAGATGAGCGAACGTACTCGTCCGAGCTTGATACTCGTTCGAGTATTAGCGTGTTCGAGATGCTCGTTACTCGAGACGAGTACCACGCGGTGTTCGAGTTACTTTCACTTTAATCTCTGAGACGTTAGCGCGCTTTTCTGGCCAATAGAAAGACAGGGAAGGCATTACAACTTCCCCCTGCGACGTTCAAGCCCTATACCACCCCCCTGCAGTGAGTGGCTGACGAGATCAGCTGTCACCCGAGTATTTAAATCGGCCCCTCCCGCGGCTCGCCACAGATGCATTCTGACAGAGATCAGGGACAGTGCTGCTGGTGCCGGAGCTGCTATAGGGAGAGCGTTAGGAGTTATTTTAGGCTTCAAGAACCCCAACAGTCCTTCTTAGGGCCACATCTAACTGTGTGCAGTAGTGTGGAGGCTGCTTTTTGCAGTGTTGCACTTTTTTTTTTTTTTTTTTGTATATGTAATTTTACATTGTCCAGGGCCAGTAGTGGTGAGGCAGGGACAGAAGACATATTTAGTGTATATAGGCAGTGGGCCTTTCCAAAAACATTTGGGAAAAAAAATCTATTTGGGCTGCCTGTGACCGTCCTCAGTGTACTGGGTCTCTGCTGGGGGTAGTTGTCCTAATTCATACGCAGCCAGCTAAGTGTTACAGCAGGCTTGCGCAAAATTCTTTCCTGCCTCTGTGTTGCCTCTTACATCACCGCTGTATTCCTGTCCATAAGTGTACTGGGTCTCTGCTGGGGGTAGTTGTCCTAATTCATACGCAGACAGCTAAGTGCTACAGCAGGCTTGCGCAAAATTCTTTCCTGCCTCTGCTGTGCGTTCCGTAAGCGAAGTCAGCCTCCAACCACAGGCCAATAAGCGGCACATTTAATTACAGCGTTCTGTTTCTGCACTACTGGTAATACAGCATGCTGCGGGGTAGGGGTAGGCCTAGAGGACGTGGACGCGGGCGAGGACGCGGAGACCCAAGTCAGGGTGTGGGCACAGGCCGAGCCAGTGCGGTGGCCAGGGGTAGAGGCAGGGCCAGACCGAATAATCCACCAACGGTTTCCCAAAGCGCCCCCTCGCGCCATGCCACCCTGCAGAGGACAAGGTGCTCTAAGGTGTGGCAGTTTTTCACAGAGACGCCTGACGACCGACGAACAGTGGTGTGCAACCTTTGTCGCGCTAAGATCAGCTGGGGAGCCACCACCACCAGCATGCGCAGGCATATGATGGCCAAGCACCCCACAAGGTGGGACGAAGGCCGTTCACCGCCTCCGGTTTGCACCACTGCCTCTCCCCCTGTGCCCCAACCTGCCACTGAGATCCAACCCCCCTCTGAGGACACAGACACGAGTGCCTACCGGCCTGCACCCACACCCTCACCTCCGCTGTCCTCGGCCCCATCCAGCAATGTCTCTTAGCGCAGCGTCCAGACGTCGCTAGCGCAACTGTTTGAGCGCAAGCGCAAGTATGCCGCCACGCACCCGCACGCTCAAGCGTTAAACGTGCACATAGCCAAATTGATTAGCCTGGAGATGCTGCCGTATAGGCTTGTGGAAACAGAGGCTTTCAAAAGCATGATGGCGGCGGCGGCCCCGCGCTACTCGGTTCCCAGTCGCCACTACTTTTCCCGATGTGCCGTCCCAGCCCTGCACGACCACATCTCCCGCAACATTGTACGCGCCCTCACCAATGCGGTTACTGCCAAGGTCCACTTGGACACGTGGACAAGCACAGGCGGGCAGGGCCACTATACCTCCCTGACGGCAGATTGGGTGAATTTAGTGGAGGCTGGGACAGAGTCAGAGCCTGGGACCGCTCACGTCCTACCCACCCCCAGAATTGCGGGCCCCAGCTCGGTGCTGGTATCTGCGGCAGTGTATGCTTCCTCCACTAAGCCACCCTCCTCCTCCTCCTCCAACGCAACCTCTGTCTCGCAATCAAGATGTGTCAGCAGCAGCAGCACGTCGCCAGCAGTCGGTGTCGCGCGGTGTGGCAGCACAGCGGTGGGCAAGCGTCAGCAGGCCGTGCTGAAACTACTCAGCTTAGAAGAGAAGAGGCACACGGCCCATGAACTGCTGCAGGGTCTGACAGAGCAGACCGACCGCTGGCTTTCGCCGCTGAGCCTCCAACCGGGCATGGTCGTGTGTGACAACGGCCGTAACCTGGTGGCGGCTCTGCAGCTCAGCAGCCTCACGCACGTGCCATGCCTGGCCCATGTCTTTAATTTGGTGGTTCAGCGCTTTCTGAAAAGCTACCCACACTTGTCATACCTGCTCGAAAAGGTGCGCCGGGTCAGCGCACATTTCCACAAGTCCAAGACGGACGCTGCCACCCTGCGGACCCTGCAACATCGGTTTAATCTGCCAGTGCACCGACTGCTGTGCGACGTGCCCACACGGTGGAACTCTACGCTCCACATGTTGGCCAGACTCTATGAGCAGCGTAGAGCTATAGTGGAATACCAACTCCAACATGGGCGGCATAGTGGGAGTCAGCCTCCTCAATTCTTTACAGAAGAGTGGGCCTGGTTGGCAGCCATCTGCCAGGTCCTTGGAAACTTTGAGGAGTCTACCCAGATGGTGAGCGGCGATGCTGCAATCATTAGCGTCACCATTCCTCTGCTATGCTTCTTGAGAAGTTCCCTGCAAAGCATAAAGGCAGATGCTTTGTGCTTGGAAACGGAGGCGGGGGAAGACAGTATGTCGCTGGATAGTCAGAGCACCCTCATGTCTATATCTCAGCACGTTGAGGAGGAGGGGGAGGAGCATGAGGAGGAGGGGGAAGAGACAGCTTGGCACACTGCTGAGGGTACCCATGCTGCTTGCCTGTCATCCTTTCAGCGTGTATGGCCGGAGGAGGAGGAGGAGGAGGATCCTGAAAGTGATCTTCCTAGTGAGGACAGCCATGTGTTGCGTACAGGTACCCTGGCACACATGGCTGACTTCATGTTAGGATGCCTTTCTCGAGACCCTCGCGTTACACGCATTCTGGCCACTACGGATTACTGGGTGTACACACTGCTCGACCCACGGTATAAGGAGAACCTTTCCACTCTCATACCCGAAGAGGAAAGGGGTTCGAGAGTGATGCTATACCACAGGACCCTGGCGGACAAACTGATGGTAACATTCCCATCCGACAGCACTAGTGGCAGAAGGTGCAGTTCCGAGGGCAAGGTAGCAGGGGAGGCGCAGAGATCAGGAGCATGTACAGCGCAGGCAGGGGAACATTCTCCAAGGCCTTTGCCAGCTTTATGGCTCCCCAGCAACACTGTGTCACCGCTCCCCAGTCATGGCTGAGTTGGCGGGAGCACTGTAAAAGGATGGTGAGGGCGTACGTAGCCGATCGCACGACCGTCCTCGGTGACGCCTCTGCCCCCTACAACTACTGGGTGTCGAAGCTGGACACGTGGCCTGAACTCGTGCTGTATGCCCTGGAGGTGCTTGCTTGTTCTGCGGCTAGCGTCTTGTCAGAGAGGGTGTTTAGTGCGGCTGGGGGAATCATCACGGATAAGCGTACCCGCCTGTCAACCGACAGTGCCGACAGGCTTACACTCATCAAGATGAACAAAGGCTGGATTTCCCCAGACTTCTCTTCTCCACCAGCGGACAGCAGCGGTACGTAAGCAATACGTAGGCTGCACCCGCGGATGGAAGCATCGTTCTCTATCACCATCAAAAACGGGGACCTTTTTGCTTCATCAATCTGTGTATAATATTCCTCCTCCTCCTCCTGCTCCTCCTTCTGAAACTTCACATAATCACGCCGAACTGGCAATTTTTCTTAGGCCCACAAGGCTCAGTCATATAATTTTTGTAAACAATTTTTATACGTTTCAATGCTCATTAAAGCGTTGAAACTTTCACCTGAACCAATTTTTATTTTAACTGGGCTTCCTCCAGGCCTAGTTACCAATTAAGCCACATTAACCAAAGCGATTAATGGGTTTCACCTGCCCTCTTGGTTGGGCATGGGCAATTTTTCTGAGGTACATTAGTACTGTTGGTACACCAATTTTTTGGGGCCCTCGCCTACAGTGTAATCCAATTAATTTTTTGCCCACCTGCATTAAAGCTGACGTTACATCAGCTGTGATGGGCAATGCAATGGGATATATTTATGTACCACCGGTGGCTTCCTGGCACCCACCCATGCTGTGGGTCCACAGGGAGTTGTAACTGCATGTGTTCACTTCTAAAGAACCCCAGTCTGACTGGAGCATGCAGTGTGGGGCGAAGCCCACCTGCATTTAATCGGACGTTACCTCAGCTGTGATGGGCACTGCAATGGGATACATTTATGTACAGCCGGTGGGTTCCAGGGAGCCACCCATGCTGTGGGTGCACACGGAATTCCCATTGCGGAGTTGTACCTGCCTGTGACTATTTATAAAAAACCTCGGTCTGACTGGGGCATGCAGACACCTTGACAGAATGAATAGTGTGTGGCACATAGGTTCCCCATTGCTATGCCCACGTGTGCAGCTCCTGATGGCGGTGGCACAGGATTATATTTCTCATTGCTTCTGTACAGCATTGTGGGCTATCGCCCCGCCCCTTTTAAAGAGGGTCGCTGCCTAGCCGTGCCAACCCTCTGCAGTGTGTGCCTGCGGTTCCTCCTCATGGCAGACGCACTTATAAATAGACATGAGGGTGGTGTGGCATGAGTGCAGCTGAAGGCTGCGCAGGGACACTTTGGTGTGCGCTGTGGACACTGGGTCGTGCGGGGGGGTTGGGCAGCATGTAACCCAGGAGAAGTGGCAGCGGAGTGTCATGCAGGCAGTGATTGTGCTTTGTTGGAGGTAGTGTGGTGCTTAGCTAAGGTATGCATTGCTAATGAGGGCTTTTCAGAAGTAAAAGTTGTTGGGGGGGGGGGGCCCACTCTTGCCGCTATTGTGGCTTAATAGTGGGAACTGGGAACTTGAGATGCAGCCCAACATGTAGCCCCTCGCCTGCCCTATCCGTTGCTGTGTCGTTCCTATCACTTTCTTGAATTGCCCAGATTTTCACAAATGAAAACCTTAGCGAGCATCGGCGATAAACAAAAATGCTCGGGTCGCCCATTGACTTCAATGGGGTTCGTTACTCGAAACGAACCCTCGAGCATCGCGATAATTTCATTCCGAGTAACGAGCACCCGAGCATTTTGGTGCTCGCTCATCTCTAGTGACTACCTTTTCAACAAACTTTGTGTGCTTATATGACAGCCAATGTGCTAACTAGCAAAACTGCAAATCACTTTATTTACATAAATATGGTTATTTGTGATGAAAAATCACTCTGAAGTCCTGGTCCCTAGGGGTTTCCCTTCCCTCTAACTTGCTGTCCACTGCCTGTTCTCACTTGAAATCTGTCTCAAGTAACAAAGATACCCAGACGGATTACAGGAAGTGCGAGTGAGGCTGTGCTTGCTGCAGTCTCATGCTTCTCTTAGAAGTCAATGAAAAGGGAATGGAATTGGTGCTGGAGAGATCCAGATGCGAAGAGAGCCACAGAGACATGGGTAGTCATTAGAGATGAGCGAACGTGTTCTTCCGAGCTTGATATTCGTGCGAATATTAGGGTGTTCGGGATGTTCGTTATTCGTAACGAACACCATGCGGTGTTCTGGTTACTTTCACTTCCTTCCCTGAGACGTTAGCGCGCTTTTCTGGCCAATTGAAAGACAGGGAAGGCATTACAACTTCCCCCTGTGACATTCAAGCCCTATACCACCCCCCTGCTGTGAGTGGCTGGGAAGATCAGGTGTCACCCGAACATAAAAGTCGGCCCCTCCCGCGGTTCGCCTCAGATGCCGTGTGAGTTAGATGAGGGACAGTGCTGTTTGTACCGGAGCTGCTGTAGGGAAAGAATTGGTAGTTAGTGTAGGCTTCAAGACCCCCCAAAGGTCCTTATTAGGGCCACTGATAGCTGTGTGTTGGCTGCTGTTAGCAGTGGCAATTTTTTTTCTTCTCAAAATCGGCTCTGCAGAGCGTTGCACCCGGCATTAGGGACAGAAGTGCTGCATAGGCAGGGAGAGTGTTAGGCGTGAGTGTAGCCTGCAAGAACCTCAACGGTCCTTTCTAGGGCCATATTTAACCGTGTGCAGTACTGTCCAGGCTGCTGTTAGCTGTGCTGCATTTTTTTTTGCTTCTCAAAATCGCCTCTGCAGAGTATTGCACCCTCCATTGATACTGCAGGGAAAGAATTGTATAGGCAGGGCCACAACACAGTTATTATTCATTGAATATACGCAGTGCTGCCTTTTGCTTGTAAAACAAGTGAAAATAATTCTATTTGTCCTGCCTCTGTCCGTCCTAAGGGCGGTGGACACGTGTCGGCTGCGTGTGCAACCTGTAAAAATCAGACGCACCCAGCTACGTTTTACTCCTGGCTTCGCCATTTGCTTTCCTTAATTGGGAAAAAAAAATACCTGCTCTGCCACAGTTAATAACTCTGCTACCCTCACGTTCTGTGACACATTAGCAGGAAAACAGCACAGTTATTAAACTTCTCATGTTCATAGAATATACGCAGTGCTGCCTTTTGGTGCAAAAAAACGGAAAATAATTCTATTTGTCCTGCCTCTGTCCGTCCTAAGGGCGGTGGACACGTGTTGGCTGCGTGTGCAACCTGTAAAAATCAGACGCACCCAGCTACGTTTTACTCCTGGCTTCGCCATTTGCTTTCCTTAATTGGGAAAGAAAATACCTGCTCTGCCACAGTTAATAACTCTGCTACCCTCACGTTCTGTGACACATTAGCAGGAAAACAGCACAGTTATTAAACTTAGATTATACATTCACTAGAGGCAGTGGGGCCTTTCGTTTTCAAAAAAGGGAAAAAATTATATTTGGCCTGCAGTCTTGCGCCAATTTATTAGCTGCCTGTGAAATCAAATCACTGGTAATACAGCATGCTGAGGGGTAGGGGTAGGCCTAGAGGACGTGGACGCGGCCGAGGACGCGGAGGGCCAAGTCAGGGTGTGGGCACAGGCCGAGCTCCTGATCCAGGTGTGTCGCAGCCGACTGCTGCGCGATTAGGAGAGAGGCACGTTTCTGGTGTCCCCACATTCATCGCCCAATTAATGGGTCCACGCGGGAGACGGTTATTAGAAAATGAGCAGTGTGAGCAGGTCCTGTCCTGGATGGCAGAAAGTGCTTCGAGCAAGCTATCGTCTACCCGCAGTTCTGCGCCGTCCACTGCTGCAAATCCGAATCCTCTGTCTGCTGCTCCTCCTTCCTCCCAGCCTCCTCACTCCACTACAATGACACCTGCTCAGGAGCGGGAACACTCCCAGGAACTGTTCTCGGGCCCCTGCTTAGATTGGGCAGCAGCGGTTCCTCTCCCACGAGAGGAGTTTATCGTCACTGATGCCCAACCATTCGAAAGTTCCCGGGGTCCGGGGGAAGAGGCTGGGGACTTCCGCCAACTGTCTCAACAACTTTCTGTGGGTGAGGAGGACGATGACGATCAGACACAGTTGTCTTGCAGTGAGGTAGTAGTAAGGGCAGTAAGTCCGAGGGAGCAGCGCACAGAGGATTCGGAGGAAGAGCAGCAGGACGATGAGGTGACTGACCCCACCTGGTGTGCAACGCTTACTCAGGAGGACAGGTCTTCAGAGGGGGAGTCAAGGGCATCAGCAGGGCAGGTTGCAAGAGGCAGTGCGGTGGCCAGGGGTAGAGGCAGGGCCAGACCGAATAATCCACCAAGTGTTTCCCAAAGCGCCCCCTCGCGCCATGCCACCCTGCAGAGGCCGAGGTGCTCTAAGGTCTGGCAGTTTTTCACAGAGACGCCTGACGACCGACGAACAGTGGTGTGCAACCTTTGTCGCGCAAAGCTCAGCCAGGGAGCCAACACCAACAGCCTCACCACCACCAGCATGCGCAGACATATGATGGCCAAGCACCCCGCAAGGTGGGACGAAGGCAGTTCAGCGCCTCCGGTTTGCACCCCTGCCTCTCCCCCTGTGCCCCAACCTGCCACTGAGATGCAACCCCCCTCTCAGGACACAGGCACTACCGTCTCCTGGCCTGCACCCACACCCTCACCTCCGCTGTCCTCGGCCCCATCCAGCAGTGTAGTTCAGCGCACCGTCCAGCCGTTGCTTGCGCAACTGTTGGAGCGCAAGCGCAAGTACGCCGCCACGCACCCGCACGCTCAAACGTTAACCGTCCGCATAGCAAAATTCATCAGCCTTGAGATGCTGCCGTATAGGGTTGTGGAAACTGAGTCCTTCAAAAGTATCATGGAGGCGGCGGCCCCGCGCTACTCAGTTCCCAGTCGCCACTACTTTTCCCGATGTGCCGTCCCAGCCCTGCACGACCACGTCTCCCGCAACATTGTACGCGCCCTCACCAACGCGGTTACTGCCACGGTCCACTTAACTACGGACACGTGGACAAGCACAGGCGGGCAGGGCCACTACATCTCCCTGACGGCACATTGGGTGAATTTAGTGGAGGCTGGGACAGAGTCAGAGCCTGGGACCGCTCATGTCCTACCCACCCCCAGAATTGCGGGCCCCAGCTCGGTGGTGGTATCTGCGGAGGTGTATGCTTCCTCCACTAAAGCACCCTCCTCCTCCTCCTCCTCCTCCTCTGTCTCGCAATCAAGATGTGTTAGCAGCAGCATGTCGCCAGCAGTCGGTGTCGCGCGGTGTGGCAGCACAGCGGTGGGCAAGCGTCAGCAGGCCGTGCTGAAACTACTCAGCTTAGGCGATAAGAGGCACACGGCCCACGAACTGCTGCAGGGTCTGACACAGCAGACCGACCGCTGGCTTGCGCCGCTGAGCCTCCAACCGGGCATGGTCGTGTGTGACAACGGCCGTAACCTGGTGGCGGCTCTGCAGCTCGGCAGCCTCACGCACGTGCCATGCCTGGCCCACGTCTTTAATTTGGTGGTTCAGCGCTTTCTGAAAAGCTACCCACGCTTGTCAGACCTGCTTGTAAAGGCGCGCCGGCTCTGCGCACATTTTCGCAAGTCCCACACGGACGTTGCCACCCTGCGCACCCTGCAACATCACTTTAAGCTGCCAGTGCACCGACTGCTGTGCGACGTGCCCACACGGTGGAACTCTACGCTCCACATGTTGGCCAGGCTCTATGAACAACGTAGAGCTATAGTCGAATACCAACTCCAACATGGGCGGCGCAGTGGGAGTCAGCCTCCTCAATTCCTTTCAGAAGAGTGGGCCTGGTTGGCAGACATCTGCCATGTCCTTGGTAATTTTGAGGAGTCTACCCAGGTGGTGAGCGGCGATGCTACAATCATTAGCGTCACCATTCCTCTGCTATGCATCTTGAGAAATTCCCTGCAAACCATAAAGGCAGCTGCTTTGCGCTCGGAAACGGGGGCGGGGGAAGACAGTATGCCGCTGGATAGTCAGGGCACCCTCCTGTCTATTTCTCAGCGCGTACAGGAGGAGGAGGAGGAGCATGAGGAGGATGAGGAGGAGGGGGAAGAGACAGCTTGGGCCGCTGCTGACGGTACACCGGCTGATTGCCTGTCATCCTTTCAGCGTGTATGGCCTGAGGAGGAGGAGGAGGATCCTGAAAGTGATCTTCCTAGTGAAGACAGCCATGTGTTGCGTACAGGTACCCTGGCACACATGGCTGACTTCATGTTAGGATGCCTTTCTCATGACCCTCGCGTTGCACGCATTCTGGCCACGACGGATTACTGGGTGTACACACTGCTCGATCCACGGTATAAGGAGAACCTGCCCACTCTGATTCCCGAAGAGGAAAGGGGTTCGAGAGTGTTGCTATACCACAGGACCCTTGCGGACAAGCTGATGGTAAAATTCCCGGCCGACAGCGCTAGTGGCAGAAGGCGCAGTACCGAGGGCAAGGTAGCAGGGGATGTGCGTAGATCGAGCAGCATGTACATCCCAGGCAGTGCAACAGTCTTTAAGGGCCTGGCCAGCTTTATGGCTCCCCACCAAGACTGTGTCACCGCTCCCCAGTCACGGCTGAGTCGGCGGGAGCACTGTAAAAGGATGGTGAGGGAGTACGTAGCGGATCGCACGACCATCCTTGGTGACGCCTCTGCCCCCTACAACTACTGGGTGTCGAAGCTGGACACGTGGCCTGAACTAGCGCTGTATGCCCTGGAGGTGCTTGCTTGTCCTGCGGCTAGCGTCTTGTCGGAGAGGGTGTTTAGTGCGGCTGGGGGAATCATCACAGATAAGCGTAGCCGCTTGTCAACCGACAGTGCCGACAGGCTAACACTCATCAAGATGAACAAAGGCTGGATTTCCCCAGACTTCTGTTCTCCACCAGCGGACAGCAGCGATACGTAAGCAATACGTAGGCTGCACCCGCGGATGGAAGCTACGTTCTCTCTCACCATCCAAAACGGGGACATTTCTGCTTCATCAATCTGTGTCTAATATTCCTCCTCCTCCTCCTGCTCCTCCTCCTGAAACCTCACGTAATCGCGCTGAACGGGCAATTTTTCTTAGGGCCACAAGGCTCACTCAAATAATTTTTCTGAACACTTTTTATAAGTTTCAATGCGCTTAAAAGCGTTGGAACTTTAACTTGAACCAATTTTTCGTTACACTGGGCTGCCTCCAGGCCTAGTTACCACTTAAGCCACATTAACCAAAGCGATTAATGGGTTTCACCTGCCCTCTTGGCTGGCCATGGCCAATTTTTGGGATGTACATTAGTACTGTTGATACAGCAATTTTTGTGGGCCGTCGCCTACAGTGTAATCAAATTAATTTTTAGCCCACCTGCATTACAGCTGACGTTACCTCAGCTGTGTTGGGCAATGCAATGGGATATTTTTGTGTACCGCCGGTGGGTTCCAGGGAGCCACCCATGCTGTAGGTGCACACGGAGTGTAACCTACATGTGTCCACTTGTAAAGAACCCCGGTCAGACTGGGGCATGCAGTGTGGGCCGAAGCCCACCTGTATTACGCACGACATTACTACCTCAGCTGTGTTGGGCAATGCAATGGGATATTTCTATGTACCGCCGGTGGCTTCCTGGTACCCACCCAGGCAGTGGGTCCACAGGGAGTTTAACCTACATGTGTCCACTTCTAAAGAACCCCAGTCTGACTGGGGCATGCAGTGTGGGCCGAAGCCCACCTGCATTAAGCACGACATTACTACCTCAGCTGTGTTGGGCAATGCAATGGGATATTTTTATGTACCGCCGGTGGGTTCCAGGGAGCCACCCATGCTGTAGGTGCACACGGAGTGTAACCTACATGTGTCCACTTGTAAAGAACCCCGGTCAGACTGGGGCATGCAGTGTGGGCCGAAGCCCACCTGTATTACGCACGACATTACTACCTCAGCTGTGTTGGGCAATGCAATGGGATATTTCTATGTACCGCCGGTGGCTTCCTGGCACCCACCCATGCTGTGGGTCGACAGGGACTTCACAATAGGGAGTTGTACCTGCCTGTGTCTATGAATTAAAAAGCCCGGTCTAACTGGGGCATGCAGACACCTTGACAGAATGAATAGTGTGTGGCACATAGGTTCCCCATTGCTATGCCTACGTGTGCAGCTTCTGATGGCGGTGGCACAGGATTCTATTTCTCATTGCTTCTGTACACCATTGTGGGCTATCGCCCCGCCCCTTTTAAAGAGGGCCGCTGCCTAGCCATGCCAACCCTCTGCAGTGTGTGCCTGCGGTTCCTCCTCATGGCAGACGCACTTCTAAATAGACATGAGTGTGGCGTGGCATGAGGGCAGCTGAAGGCTGCGCAGGGACACTTTGGTGTGCGCTGTGGGGGGGAGGGGGGGCGGTTGGTCAGCATGTAACCCAGGAGAAGTGGCAGCGGAGTGTCATCCAGGCAGTGATTGTGCTTTGTTGTAGCTAGTGTGGTGCTTAGCAAAGGTATGCCATGCTAATGAGGGCTTTTCAGAAGTAAAAGTTGTTGGGAGGGGGGGGGGGCCCACTCTTGCCGGTATTGTGGCTTAATAGTGGGACCTGTGAACTTGAGATGCAGCCCAACATGTAGCCCCTCGCCTGCCCTATCCGTTTCTGTGTCATTCCCATCACTTTCTTGAATTGCCCAGATTTTCACACATGAAAACCTTAGCGAGCATCGGCGAAATACAAAAATGCTCGGGTCGCCCATTGACTTCAATGGGGTTCGTTGTTCGAAACGAACCCTCGAACATCGCGGGAAGTTCGTTCCGAATAATGAACACCCGAACATTTTGGTGTTCGCTCATCTCTAGTAGTCATCTCACCTCAGCACTGCTGTGTAATGCCCCCTATAATGCTACTTCTTTGTGTGTGAGAAATAGCGATTGGAGAAGCAGGATCTCCTCTTCTCTCTGTGTGCAGTGTCTGAGAGATATCATAACAGTTAGTCTCCACGCACTAGCTCAGGGAAAACCAACAATTACAGATGGAGCCTGCAGAGGTGAAAACTAATGATAAATGTAGGATACAAGTCCTATAATGCCCACAAATATTATTTCTAATTTACACACATAAGGCAGTTTATCCTGAAAAGTCATCTGAAATCATAGGTGCACTTTAAATATATTGAAAATTGTAAAATATGTATTGGATGTGACTGTATATTTAGCAAAGTTTCATGCAGCATCCATTTGTCTTGCAGCAGCTGCTTTGCCACTTCTCATTTGGCTTTCTTGAGACATCAGGAGATTAGTTTCAGCCCCTTTACAAGGATTAATCTAAATTTGGGAGTTGATATAACGATCACTCTTGATCACCCTGCTGCCATAATTCATATGTTTCATTATGCCTTTCTCCACTTATATCTGTGTGTATACCGGATATGTATAAAAGTGTACATTGTATCTGATACTGTTGCACACTTCCCAGCAAATAAGGTAGAAAGTATCCAGTTTGTTAGAATGTATGCTGCTAATAATAAATGTGCTTTAGTGATATCTACATAACACGGCCAGTCTTACCAGGAGCACAGTGATGTTCTTACTGTAGTATAGCAATAGTCTATTATAATGTATGGCACTTATGTGTGCAGCAAGTATTTTTGTACTGTCTCCTAACAGAAGCAGCATGCAGCCTTATGCTAAGCATGACTTAAAGCTGTGATTAACAGATTTTCCACTGGATTCTGCAGGATTTGCCTTTAGTTTCAGAGCGTGATTGGCTCTTGTGGCAGAAGAAAGATCAAAGATGTCAGTGTTCACACTCTGTACAATGTACAAGACATGTGTCTGGGCAAAGGGCAGTGATACTATGACTTTACTTGTTTTTTCTGCATTTACCTGGTCAGAAATAACAGTCATTGACCTTTCACTTTATAATATTGGAACAGATGCTGACCAGACTTTGTTAGCTTTGATACCAAAATCATCAATCGGTTTATTACCATTAATTAATTTCTCTTCTCGTGGATTATATTTGCGACAACATATTCCATAGCTCTGTAAATACATGTTTCTATCCTCCAATTGGTTTTGTGATCTTAATTCCTAATCTCACATACATAAACTGGTGAAGAATGTATGTTTTTTGAGAACCTGGCAGCCAGTAAGGTAACAGTAGCCAAGCACATAAAAGTAATAAAGAAACTCCAAGTACTATAAGGCTGGGTTTACACAGGGCGGATTTGCCACGGAAATTTCGTAGGGAATCTCGACGCGGCAAATCGCATGCGGCCGCTAATCCTGGGATTAGCTGGCCATGTCCACACGGGACGGCAAATCCACTGCGGCTAAGGCGGCAGAAGCCGCCGCTGCGGTGCGGATTTGCCGACCGCAGCATGTCCATTTTTTTCCCCCTGCAGCCGCGCTCTCCTCTTTGGGAGCGCCGGCCGCAGCGGAAGAGTGAGCGGCCAGACCACTTCAAAACCGCCGGGGGGTTTGAAGCAGCGGTTCTCCCGGCGCAAATCTCGTGTTTTTTCGCTGCAGCCAAACCGCAAGATTTCTGCCGAGAATCTGCCCCGTGAGAACCCAGCCTAACTGTTCCGCTTGGCCAAATATGTATTGTATTTCAATAGCATGGAGGAAAACTCAGCCAGACAGTAGTTCAGTGGTTAGCACAGTTGCCTTGTCGTGCTGTAGTCCTAGGTTCAAGTCTGACCAAGGACAACCTCTGCATGAAGTTTGTATATTCTCCCAAGTGTTTGTGTGGGTTTCCTCCAGTTTACTCCCACACTCCAAAACATGTTAGTAGTTGAGTTTAAAAATTGTGAGTCCCAAAGGGACAGAACCCAATATCAAATTACACAAAGTGCTGTGCAATATATATATATATATATATATATATATATATATATATATATGTGCTTTATAAATAAAGATGATTCTTATTAATATTAGGCAGCTGTCAGACACCACTTTTCTCTAGTGAAAACAATGGATTGAACTGAAATCCTATTACAAGCTGAATTCACTGCTGGTCTCTGCTCCCATTCAGACCATTAGGAATAATTAAAGCAAAGCCATATTTTGTGTTCTAGAAAAATCACTGCACTGTCATATTTTTGGACTATAATAAGTGTGTTGAAAGAGTAACTATCCTTTTTTACATTTTCGTAAGGATATTTCATTTTAACTAATTTTGTAGTTTATTTCATTAAAGTACACTCTTGGCATGCAGTTACATCTCAGGCAGATATGTAAATGATTAGCGTTGTGGAGTGATTAGATGAACAGTTTTGCCACAGGATGGTGGTTCCATCCTTGACCTATAAAACGTCTCTCAGAGGCTACTTGTGTGTAGTGACCTCTTTTTCAGCTTGTGTAGAGCTTGTTGACCACTAGACGCCTCCACAATGCAATCAGAGATTTTACCTAGTTAACAGGGTTTGAGAGGTGGCGCATTATTGGAATGCGAGAAGCTGGATGGTCGCATCGATGAATTGCCGCCCACCTAGACTGTTCAGAACAGACTGTTTGGACAAGTGGATGTGTGAGGGCACACACAAGGCGACCGGACTCAGAAAACCCTCGACAGAATAGAGAGGATTGTCCGATAAGCATGAGCAGCTCCAACTGTTTTGTTGTCCGCCATCCAGAGACAGGTAGCACCATCGTTACAGGCCCCTCTGTCTGAACCATTTCCAGGCGCTTGGCTGAAGGACATTTGGTCTCACCACGCCCATTACGTGTACTGCCTTTGATAGTACGGACTTAGCAGCTAAGAAAAACAGCTGATTGGCAAGGATGCCAAGTGTCACATCTCCACCAGTTTGGCATACTCGGGTAACATTCATGTAATGTCTAAGGCCATCTGAAAAGTGGAGATTTCCCAGTTGGGGGTTACTTTCCATTGACACTATTTGCATTATATAGTGCATTAGTTTATAAATGTTTGGTGTTGATGGAACATATTACATTTATATTGTACTAGTACGCCTCTGAACATTATTATACAGATGTATTTTTTGCTCCAAATTATTCTAGAGTCACCAGTTCTGAATAATGATCAACCACTTCTACCTGGACAAAAGGTGCTGTCTCTCTGCTCTCACAATGGACTGTATGAAGAAGGTATGATTACAATGGATTTATCAGAATACACTTCTATAATGCTGAAAGAACTGCAAAACAAAATGTGCAAAGTGGAAAAACAACTCATGTAGATAGCTGAATGAATATGACTGATTTGCTTTCACAAACCTATGATCTATTGTTTTTCTGTAATCCATCGCGTGCAAACAGCCATTTCTAGCTGGACATAAGATAACTGTAGTGTAAAGGAATAATGGATAAATGACCAGCATCCTCTAGGAAGAGGGGCTGGTATGTATGTGCACAACACCGATGGTCAGGGGCGTAACTATAGAGGATGCAGGGGATGCGGTTGCACTCGGGCCCAGGACCCTTAGGGGGCCCATAAGGCCTCTCTTCTCCATATAGGGAGCCCAGTAGTATGAATAAAGCATTATAGTTGGGGGCCCTGTTACAGATTTTGCATTGGGGCCCAGAAGCTTCAAGTTATGCCTCTGCCGATGGTGATTGGCTGGTTGGAGAACTCCAACCAAATCAACCATAACTGTAGCAGTGTGCCCCTGCAAACCCTCAGAACTACAGATACCAAGAGCACAACAGGACAGTTATTGAGTTTATAAAAAATACGGTGTGAACTAGTAAATATATATATAAATATATCAGGGGTCAATACAGAGATCTCTCCCATCATCTATTTATACCCAGGACTGGGACTGCAACAAGGGGGTTTCCGCTATGTTTAGAGGAAAGAAGGTTTCTGCACCAACATAGAAGTGGGTTCTTTACTGTAAGAGCAGTGAGACTATGGAAACTCTCTGCCTGAGGATGTGGTGATGGCAAACTCACTAAAAAAGTTCAAGAGGGACCTGGATGTCTTTCTTGAGCATAATATTATGGCATGTTCCAATTGCTAAATTACTGGAGGTGGGTTGTGGATCCAGGGATTTATTCTGATTTGTAGTTAGAAGCCATTTTTCCTCATTTTAGGGAAAAAATTCCCTCTACCACATGGGTTAAAATATTATTATTGTTTCTCTGCCATGAAGGTTATTGTTTGCTGTGGATGAAAAACTGTGTAATGTGACAAATAAAATGTCTGTAAATAATAGTTTTCTTCTAATTTCTTTTCAGGATGCATTATCCATGACTGTGGAGATCTCAGCTATTTTGTTGAGAGAGCTTCTGGTGAAATAGCAAGGATACATAGAGATGACCTATTGACTGATAGTGATGACTACAAGAAGGAGATCAAGGTAATGAATCTAAAGGTAGCTTTACACGATGATTGTCTGAATTCTCACTAAAACCAGTGAATTCTGACAATAATCATCCCGTGTACTAACCACTTACTACAGGGCGCTGAGCAAGAAATCACCTGTCAGAGTTGCTTGGTTTTTTTTAGCAGAACTAAACACCAAGCGACTGTTGGGCTTTGTAAACAGGAGCTGCTCAACGTTTGAGTGACTCCTGCTTGTTGTCAATGGAGGCGAGCAGCCGGAACGATCCCCCGCTGTTTCACCTCCACTCACTTAAACCACTATCACTCCTGTGTAAAACACAAGAGCAACAGTTGGTCTGTACTCCATAGGATGACTGACAGGCTTTTATGTGAAAAGTGTAAAGGTACTTTAACCCTTTCCAATCCACTGTCTGACATCTTCCTACATTCTGATTGAAGCTTGTACAGCTTCAATGTCAGAGGACGTTCGACAGGGTATTCTTACCATCTATTGCCAGCCACTCCACTGTCATGGCTTCTCTGGTGCACATACACTGGCCAGCAGATGGCACCATTGTATAACAGCAAAAAGAGAAAACCTTTTAGGAAACCCCGAATCCAAATTTGGATTGGAAAGGGTTAAGTCAATGAAATAATAAATGTGGTGGAAAATCTTCCTTTATATTTTTCAGTGTCCATATAGATTTTAATAGGCAAAAGTATGCCAAAGTCATGTCCATTTGGCATATGTTTGGAAGGTATGAGGATCCTGCAACACCAACTGTACTGAAAAGAGTAGTTGACTACACTTTTCAATACAACTGTATACAAATAAAAGAAACTATAACCTGTGATATATCTTTTGTAGAGGGTTTGCCTACGACAAATGTATGCATCGGTATAAGTTCAGTGCACCATTCATATTAATGTGATGGAAATTAAGCCTGAATTAACTAATAGAAAGCTATCAATATGGATTTCTAAATGTAGATTGACATTTTCATAAATTGTACACAAGAGTACACAATACTGTGTAGTTTTAGAAAGCCTGGCATACTTTAAGTTGAAAAATTACAATATTGGTTAGCTCAAGGGGACACAGCATCCAATGGTCGAGGTGGGGGACAAGTTATAGCCAATTTCATCTTATATCGACATTGCAAATAATAATTGTGACTTGGGATTGAAATCCTGTTTTGGCTAGATACACATTTTAGAATTGAGTTTAATAAAAAGCTGAGGAACACAACTGGGTATACGACATACTGGTGGGTGTAAAACAATACAGCGCTCAGCAGTACACAAATTGCAGATTACACGTTGGCACATAAGATGTATTTTATCAAGCCAGGTCAATTTCCTTCTTTTTTTTTTAGCAAGATATTACTTCTTCCTTCAATTTTTTATTGACCTTACATAAAAACAATTTAGAAGGAGAGCAATTTATGTCACTTAATCATGTGTCTCACTGCTGTCTATCTGAAGGAAAGTGACCCGGTGATTGGACCTCATCCACTTCATCCTGGGAGTTATTGTCCAGGAGTTGTATTAAACTGTAGTCCTGATCTGAAAGTGACGGTAAGAAATACAATTATCCGTATTTTGGGCTCCACTGCTGTAACTAGCTAGACAATCCTATTCGGTTCATTATATGCTGACCTGTGTGATTACATAGATGATTTCCACAATCTTCAGTCTTCTAGTTACAAATTTCTTATATGCATATAAATATACAGTGGTCCCTGAAGTTTTAATATTACGGTAATTCATTCCAAACTGACAATAGTAAGTTGAAGTTGTTGTAACATTATTCCATAGCTTTATGGTAAAAACTGCTAATTTGTTCTGAAAATATGAAGATTGAAGAGAAATAATAATCAGACAATTAGTATAGATAAAGCAAGCTTATACATATACATGGTAGGATGTATTGCTGGAAATTGTAAATCCCTTTATGTAGAGGACACGAGCTTCTTAAAGTTAGGTACAGTACAAATAACATAGAGTCACTATCATCTGATGTCCAAGGGGGCAGCTCATCTTGGAAGAGGTAAAGAATAGTACAGGACATGCAATACCACACTCCACTATAGAGATGCGCTACTACTACCGGTATATGTCAGTACAATATGACTATATGCCAATCAGTACTTCCATAAAATAGGGGTTTTACCAGTGAAATGCTCATGCTGATTGCCTGTTTCTAACAGTCAAACATACGTGAAACATGCAGATTAGTGGCATCTGTGGCATTGTGTGTTCAATGTGCTTTCAAGCTATTCAAGGTACAGTGGTCCATTGTACTGTATGCTGAAAGTGTTGCAACCTGAGGCCATTGTAATTTAAAAGATCACTGTTATATATATATAAATTATTATACACTACAGCTAATTAATTTCCATTAATTGTTTACAAATGAGGTGAGCCTTGGTTTCCCCACATTTTTTCTCCCATCAAAGTATCCTTCCTTTGCAGTATATTAAAATTAGAGGGGTTTTCCTTCCAGATACTATCAATGACCTTTCCTCAGGATAGGTCCTCAATAGTTGATCGGCTGAGGTCTGCCGCTCAGAAGTCTGGCCAAACGGCTGATCGGGTGCCCACTGTCAGCTCTGCAATGCACAGCTGTAAGGAGTGGAAGTTGCTGCTTCAACACTTCCCCAGTGACAGTAAAAAGAAAATCCAGAAGACAATCCCATGGGTTGGGCAGAGTTAAATGCCAATTCTACTTTAACCAGTTCCTGACTGCCCATAGATTATAAATGTCTTGTTAGCCCATGCTTGGTAAGGATGGGAGTAAAACATTTGGTTAGGAAGTGGTTAAGTTGAAAACCTGAGCAATGTCAGACTTACTGGTTGCTTAAGGCATTATGCCCTTTTACAATGCCATGATTGTTAGATAGTGTGTTGCAGCTGGACTGTCGGATATGTCTCATTTGATGAGCTCGAAGTTGCATTAACACTGTGACAACAAAAAGAGAAGAAGCAACTGAACAGTCATACTGTGTTATTGTGAAGAATTGCATTTCACTGCTGATAGGGCACCACTAATGCAGTAATAATAAGGCACTGTATGCTATGGATACTACACTGTATGACCATTCAATATATTGTGGGGGCCACCAAGAGAACATATGGCACAAGGCATTATCCAATGTAGGGTCATCACTGGAAATGATGGAGAGAAATACCCTTCAGTGTAGCCTTCATTTACCTCGATAAGTATATATCTTCAGAAAAAGACAGGACAATGTGAATATACAGGGACCTAGCTAGTTAGGAAAAACTGACACATCATAATTACTGAGTGGGGCCTTTGAGGGGCATTATAACTGAGTGGGGTGCTGTGAGGGACATTTTTTACTGAGTGGGGGCAATTTTACTGTGTTTTGGGCACTAAAAGCAGCACTTATTGTGTGAGGCCTAGAGGAAGCACAAAGATGGGGATACTGTTACTGTGTGGTCCCCCACATTATATGTATTCAATTTGGGGGGGGGGGGGAAAGTTGAATTGGGTAAAATTGGTATCTCACATTTCTACTTTGTTGTCATTTGAGTTTTTTTATTTAGGAATTCCTTGGATTGGACTTCTAGTATTGTAATAAAGTTAAAATAGTATAACCTAGGTAAAATGTGAAAATTACTTCATTTCTGCTATTTCAACAAGTATCAGTTTATAACAAAGCACAATGTATTTGTGTAGACACATACTTATGTTTAAATAAGTCATTTAGTCAGGGCTATCTGTGTTTTATAGTACATTTAGTAACTAATGCCTGTATTACTGTTTTAGGTACGGTATTACGACAATGCTGAAGATCTTGCTCCAAGGGAACATATTTACTCAATAAGCCCAGAAAAATATAAGAGAGATACTTCATACATATTGGCATGTGAAAGGAGATGGATTGGGGAGCCTGTTGTTGCTAGGAATGACGACACTGCAACATTTCATTTAGGTAATGTATGGCTACATACACATTGTTGACAAAAGTATTGGGACACCAACAGGGGGCTGATTAGGAACACAAAGTGTCCCTGGAAAAAACGTATAGAGTGGCCGCATGTTGTCGGTTGACCCAAACCAGCAGCAAGTGGGGCAAACACAAAAAGGCAGGAGTCAGCAAACCACCAGCTGGAGCCAAGGAGGGAAGAAGCCTATTCAAAATGCATAGCTTGGTGAAACAAATTTCCGTAAAAGCACAGAACATGTTGGGACTAAAGGTATACATTACATTCATATAGGGGTTTTCTGGGCAAATACTATTGATGATGTATCCTTTAGTACAGCATAATATACTGCTTTGTAGTTTTAGATGCACTGGAAGTAATTCTTTGCTATATTGTGGTATACATCAAAGGTCACAATGGGGCATAAACATTAAGAAAGTCTATTAAATTTTTTTACACTTTTAAAACTTTTAGTTGCTATGTGTAAGAGTGAAGAAAAAAACCACATACATGCGATATCCCTGTAATCATCATGGCCCATATTATTTCCTGTACTGTCACTGAAAAAAACACTATACCAAGACCAACATTACCAATAATAATACAGTATAAGGGCAAAGTTATACCACCAGACTTTAATCAAATATGACGACCACAGTGACTAATACCACTCTACTGTTAATAAATAACGATCACTGCAAAGATCCATATTACCACTAATAACATTATATGAGGGGCAAACAATACCACCAGACTGTGACCACATTACACCACTACATAGTGATCAAAACCAACATATTATCACTGATGAAAGACTTCTACAAAAAAATAGTAACACTATATGATGGCCAGCTAATACCCCTAGACTGGGACCACATAATATCACCATAGTGTAGCTGAAAAAAACACCATTCAAAGACGAATATTTAACTGCCCCTTCCTATACAGTGACCATATAGTGGTATACATCAGCTCTACACAGGTGCTTTGCAGGACATATAAGTGATTATAGTACTGTTATATGCAGTAATCAGAGGTGATATTGTCACTGACTGGAGTCATTGGACTTTCCATTTGTCCCAGACCATCATGGCAACTACTCCTAGTCACCACATGTCTCTGTGGAATCATATACACTGACATTTGTAACTCCACCACCCGGCTTCATTTTTCAAACCTCTACATAATCTCGCCACCCACAGTAGCCCAGATAGTAATAATGCCACCTGCAGTGGACCATATAGTAATAGTATCCCAATATTGTCCACCCGGTGGGCCCCACCCAAGTGCTGCTTTAGTGCCCCAAACACAATAAACGTGCCCCCCACTCAGTAATAATTCCCTTATAGGCCCCCACTATATATATAGTGTTTCTTAAGATATATCTTCTTATACCAGCCTGATAAAGAGGCCTAAGTAGTAGAGATGAGCGAGTATACTCGCTAAGGCACATTACTCGAGTGAGTAGTGCCTTAGCCGAGTATCTCCCCGCTCATCTCTAAAGATTCGGGGGCCGGCGGGGGGTGAGGAGCGGCGGGGGAGAGCGGGGAGGAACAGAGGGGAGATCTCCCTCTCTCCCGCCCGCTCCCCCCTGCTCCCCGCCGCAACTCACCTGTCACCCGCCCCCGAATCTTTAGAGACGAGCAGGGAGATACTCGGCTAAGGCACTACTCGCTCGAGTAATGTGCGTTAGCGAGTATACTCGCTCATCTCTGTGCATCTGAAAATCTGTAGAATGCCTTGAATTCTGCATGGTTTTTCTTCATCTCCCTTTGGATGGGGCTGAAACACCACCCCATGCATTGTGTAGTAAATTGTTGTGGATTTGTAGTACGGCATCTGCACACAAAATTTATGACAAATCTTTAACTTTTGAATTCAACCTAGGTTTAAAAAATCTTGTCGAAAACCTGAGGATCTTCTCTATACACTGTTTAGAAACTACAGTTATACAAGCACTTTCAATCTTCTATATATAATTCAGCAAATATTAGCAGCACCTGCTCTAAATGTTGTGTTCTTATGACTGTTTTGCAGCTAAAGTCAAGAAGCAAACTGATGATTGCAAGAAGTATGTCATTTCCTGGGCAGATGGTACAACAGCAATACAAGACAAAGAATGGATTTTTGGAAAGTTCAGCCAGCCTCATGTACTAAATGTTGGTGATCGCGTCTTGACTTTAGCACATCCATCATCTCTGACATTCTTACCTGGTATCATAACTGCCATCAACGGCACAAAGTTGCAGATACTGTTTTGTAATGGAAAAAGGTTGGTCCATTTTCAGATAGCATTTGTTAATGATAAGATTGGGATCTTAATTTGAATGAATTCTATTTGAATCTGAAATACATGCATGCGCATTGTGTGTAATATCTGGGTGCTTTTGAGAAACTTAATATCTGTATCTGTTGGATATGCATAGTTATCTGCTATGAGTAGATAGGAAATGCAACATTTTGGGGAAATAGGAACAAATGGAGTTACTAAACTACTCATTGGCTCTAATATGAATTCATTCTTTTCACTAAAGTGCTTGGGTTGTGTTTTCTAACTATCTATCTATCTCTCTATCTATCAATCTATCTCCTATCTATCTATCCATCCATCCATCCATCCATCCGTCTATCTATCTATCTATCTATCTATCTATCTCATATCTCTCTCTCTCTCTCTCTATCTATCTCATATCTCTCTCTCTCTCTCTCTCTCTCTCTCTATCTATCTATCTATCTCATCTCTCTCTCTCTATCTATCTCATCTCTCTCTCTCTATCTATCTCATATCTATCTCTCTATCTATCTATCTAATATCTCTCTCTCTATCTATCTCATATCTCTCTCTCTATCTATCTCATATCTATCTCTATCTATCTATCTATCTCATATCTCTCTCTCTCTATCTCATATCTATCTCTCTATCTATCTATCTCATATCTCTCTCTCTCTCTATCTATTTCATATCTATCTATCTCTCTATCTTTCTCATATCGATCTCTATCTATCTATCTATCTATCTCATCTTTCTCTCTCTCTATGTATCTCATCTTTCTCTCTCTCTATCTATCTATCTCATATCTCTCTCTATCTCTATCTATCTATCTCATATCTCTCTATCTATCTCATATCTATCTATCTATCTCACCTCTCTCTCTCTCTATCTCATATCTATCTCTCTATCTATCTATCTCTCTATTTCCTATCTATCTATGTATCTATCTCTCTATCTCATATTTGTCTATCTTCGCACATACTATGGGCAAGCTTTAATTTGCCGACGTCAATAAAAGCATGTAAAATCAGATTGTCAAATTGATTCTCTTTAATGGTTGTCCACAAATCAGTTTAAAAACTGAGATCAAGCAAATTAATGCACTTTTTCTATGTATATATCTACAGTTGCAAGAAAAAGTAAGTGAACCCTTGGGAATTATTTTTTAAATTTTAAATGTTGGATGAATTGTTATAATAAACTATATGATATGTTCTACATTCTGTTGGGTATACCATTTTTGTAGATGGTGCAATTTGTCTTGTTGGTTTATGCTAATAGTATTGTTTTTGTGAGCTTTGTATTTATAGGTGTGCTAAGGGTCCGTTTACACCAAACAATTTATCATTTGAATGAACTAACAAACGATGTCAGAGTTCGCTCAGGCAGCCTGTTTATACCAGCAGATACATCATTGGCTCGCTCAAAAGAGAAATCATTCAGTCCTTCATATTCACTGTATAGGTGACTGAGAACGACTGAATGATCAGTACTTAAACTGAACGATTGGTGAAGGAGCCAGCGATGATTTTTATGTCAGCATAAAATGAACAATGAATGAAAAGCCAAAGATTTATTATTTGCCGTTCGATCGCTGGCTGTGTTTACACAGAACAATTCGTTCATTTTCGCTCATTTGAACGATTATTTGAACGCTAATCGTTCTGTGTAAAAGGGCCTTAAGTCACAATTGTAGGCAAATACAATCTAACTGAACTAACAGTATGTCCTTCATGTCTTTTCTTGAGCATATTGAGTTAACATCCGCAGTGCATAGAGAGAAAAGTAAGTGAACTCTTGAATTTAAAAATCTGTAGATGCCCGTTTAATAGCAATCACCTCCACCAAACAATTCTTGTAGCTGCAAATATGATTTACACAAAGTTGAAGGGGAATTTTGGCAAAAAAAAACAAATTTGCAGGGAGGAATTGTCCAATATTTCTGAGATGCCTTGCATGCACAGCCCTTTTCAGATCAGCCACAGCATTTTGATAGGGCTAAGGTCGGGACTCTGACTTGACCATTCCAAAACACACATCTTTATAAATCATTGTTTAGTTTATTTATTTGTGTGCTTTGGGTCATTGCCTTGTTGCAATAATCAATATTTCTTCTGCTTGAAGTCACGGACTTCTACCCTCACATTCTCCTGTAAACCTTAGAATTAATTATTTCCTCAATGATCACAAGGCATTCAGGCTTTGGGGCAGCAAAGCAGCCCCAGGCTATGATGTTCCCTCCACCATGCTTTACAGTTGAAATGAGTATCGATGTTTCGGTGTGCAGTGTTCTTTTTCCTATAAATATCGTTGCATGCATTTGTGCTAAAAAGTTCCACTTTTGTTTCATCAATCCATAGAAAATTTTCCCAGAAGCATTATGAGACATCAAGGCGGTATTAAGCAAACTTCAGACTTTATATTGTCCTTTCATGAATACCATTTTTATTCGGTGTTTTGCTCATAGACCCATAAACAGAAATTTTTGCAGTTTCTGGAGTCTTTTGTAGGTCTTTTGCTATTTGCCTTGAGTTGTTTATCACCTCATTAAGGAATGGTACTTGTGTTCTTGGATTGATCATAACAGGACACTTGCTCCTAGGGAGAGTAGCAACTGTTCTGAATTTTCTCCATTTTTAAATAATGTGTTCAACTATGGATTGATGCACATTCAAGTTTTTTAGCAAGCCTTTTGTTGCTAAATTCCGGCTTCATACATCTCCATAACACATCTCCTGAGGCCCTCTGAAAGTTGTTTGCATTGATGCATGGTTCACACTAACCAATCATTCTTGAGAAAAACAAATTTATCAATAACCATGCTTTGTGTGTCTTTATTTAATGGGCAAAATACCTGTGAAACCTACACTTCCAACCTCGTCCCCTTTAAAAACCTTTTTACTATTAGCTCTTTGATTTATCTATTATTATATTTTTATATCTAATAGTGTAAGCTTAAACAGGGTGTTTCATGATGACAACCAATATCCATATGCCCTATTAAGGCTTATAACTTCCTAGGAATGGGCCCCCTGCTTGGGATGGCCCACTGTGGGCCAATGAGGAGAGCCCTTGTAAAAGAGGTTGGCTTCATGAAACCTGACCAATTTTAATTATTGTAATTTAAATATTTTAGCTCTATCACGATTTTGCTGTTGGTAGTGTAAATAAGACACATCTCTTTACTAATACCGCATGTAACACTCTTGATGACTCTTGTCTTTAAGATGTCAGAATATTGAAGCTCATCATTGCTTTGGCCTTTCGGAGAAGATATATGACAGTGCTGTAAAATTTTACTGCGAGGATAATCGGACAATAGATTCAGATGAAGATCATATCAGTTCAGAGAATGAAGATTCACATTCAGATATATCTTCTTTTACAATATCTTCTGTTGATTCAGAAAAATAACCTGTTGGAGATCTGCGATTTGTGGAACAGTGGAAGGCTTTACAGCTTGGGCTTCTTCTTTTTACTATGACGATAACTGCTGAACGTATTGTGAAGAATAAAACTCCACAAATAACTGCTTAATTTACCTAATAAAGTATTGATATATACTGTAACTGTGCAATCTAAATCTTAGAGAGATCTGCATTTATTTGTAATCATTAGGAAGAGGTAAGCAAAAAGCCAATCGCTACAATAGGCTAAATTAGAGGATCAGTGTAACATCAGTATACATCTACAGTATATTGGGTATGATTGCATTAGCTGTGGAAAGGACACCGGGTTGCCAAGCTGCTTATTTCTTTGTTCTGTACAGCTTAATATTTTTTGTGGTCAAATTTGAAAACCATAATAAACCATAAGGATTAAAAATGATATCTGCCTGTAGCTCAGAGTACTGATGTGCACACGTTAGCAGCTTTTCCGGTGAATTGTAAAATGATGATAATTGCAATTCCAATAATCTGTATAAATTCCTCTAGCTTCAAAGAAATAATAAATGTAGCCATTATTTTTCACTGACACTGAAAATAAGCTCCCCATTTTTAGGAACTCTACAGGAATTTTCAGGCCGTTGGCAAGCCTGATCATTCCTATATTCCTCAGAAATGTGAGAAAAAGTGTGATGCTTGATCCTCCTCAGGTTTTCCTTTAGCCAACCCCCATCATCTCATTTAATTTTGGCACAACATTTAGTGGGTGCAATTTTACCCACTAATATAACCCTAATATATTTCAGTAATTATATATATATATATATATATATATATATATAAAACTAATATATTTGAGTGTCACGGTGTCACGCTGACATACTTATTTTAATAGGTCAGCCATGCTGACAGGTTCCCTTTCAAAGGGTGTTCCAACCCTTCATAAGGGTTAAATATTGATTACCTATCTTTAGACCTATAAGATTGGTTGGAGTTTGACTCCTGCCCTTTAGTTGTTTGAAGAGGCTATAATGCATTGAGTCGGGTCTCCAGCGATCTGATATTGTCACCTTATTTTAAGGCTAGGTCATCAATATTTAAATAGGCACTGCACATTCAAGAAACTTGTGCTTAGTGTGGATTCACACGAGCGTGTTTATTTGCGTACAGTTGTGCGCACAAAAACAAGCTCCTATTAGAACTATCGGTTCCCTATGATGTGTTCACATGTCTGTGTTTTACAGACATGCAAACGCACGTGCCTGCAAAACATAGGACATGCGTGCACCATAGGTCCGTGGTGTGCGTCAATATTCTCCAGCGGGGAGTTCCCTTGTCACTGAACACTGTAACAGCACTGTTACAGTGATCTGTGCCAAGGGTACTCCCCGTGGGGAGTAAAGAATCCCCTGCCACAGCTGTGGCAGAGGATTTCTTCATCTCCGCAGGGAGTAAAGAATCCCTTGCCACAGCTGTCACAGCTGTGGCAGAGGATAGTGATGTTCTCCCATTGCTTTCAGTGGGACTGGCACTTCTGCAGTCCCATTGAAAGCAATGGGCTGTTAGCAAACCCTGCAGGGATTTTCAGGGAAGGGCTTTCAATATAAGCCCTTCCCTGAAAAATCATCCCTAGAATGTGTTAAAAATAAAAAAAAATTATACTCCCCTCTCCTCAGCTGCTGGGACTCAGGCGCATCTAGCCTTTCTTCTCCCTGCACTGCTCTGAAGCTCCTTCAGCTGGTAGGGATTTAAAATACCCGCCTGCTGAAAGGGCTGTATCTGATTGGCTGAGCACTCAGCCAATCACAGGCAGCTCTCAGCCATTCATTGAATGACAGCTGAGTGCTGCCTGTGATTGGTCACAGCACTCAGCCAATCACAGGCAGCACCTGGCCATTTATAGAATTCAATGAATGGCCAAGCACTGCCTGTGTTTTTTTTTACACAAACTGGGATGATTTTCAGGGAAGGGCTTATATTTCTCCCTGCACTGCTCTGAAGCTCTTTCAGCAGGTGGTGAATTAAAATCCCTGCTTGCTGAAAGGGCTGTATCTGATTGGCTGAGTGCTCAGCCAATCACAGGCAGCTCTCAGCTATTCATTGAATGACAGCTGAGTGCTGCCTGTGATTGGTCACAGCACTCAGCCAATCACAGGCAGCATCTGGCCATTCATAGAATTCAATAAATGGCCAAGCACTGTCTGTGTTTTTTTTTACACAAACTGGCATGCATTTCAGGGAAGGGCTTATATTTAAAGTCCTTCCCCGAAATTCACTGCAGGGTTTGCTGGCAGCCCAATGAGCATGGACCTGAATTCACACATGTTTGAGCACGTACATGGATGCACCTATGTACGGCACATGCACACTTTTGTGTGAAGCCACCTAATATAATAGTCAGTGTGATAGCTAGTACATGGAAATAAGGTGATATGCAAAATTCATATCCTATTATTTACTGAAATGTTGTTTTTGTGCTGAAAAATTAGCTTTTTTGCTGTCGACTGATTGTTGTCATGTGCAATCTATCTCTAACAGTAGCTAGACGGACTACAGGAAATGAGGGGTGGGTCTTTGTTTGCTGATGTCTCATGCAGCCCATAAAAGGCTATTGAGAGGAGAGGAGGATTGAGCTGCTGGAGGGAGACAGATGCAGAGAGACTCACACAGATGTGGCAGCAGCTTTTAGTAAGTATTTTATTTCACTTTAGTGCTGAATTCACAGCTACACTGCTCAGTACTGCTATATAATGTCCTGCATGCCACTGTTCCTCCTGAGGGCTGAGTCACTCAGGCGTTTTTCCGCACTTTAAAAAAGATCACACTAGATAGAACCAATCCTTTTCTATGACAGCAGTCACATGTGCGAATTTTACATGTGGAAAAACACCTTTGGCGAAAATTATAGGACACCAGTTCGCAAAACGCAGGTAACTGTGGCAGCCGGTGTTTTTTGTAGATGAAACCCCTGGATGTGACACTTTCAAGGGTTTCACCTTGCGCTCAATGGGGTTGGCAGTGAAGATCGCGATGTTCTCCCATTGAATTCAATGGAGCCGGCAATACAGCCGGCTCCATTGAAAGCAATGGGCTGCCGGCAAGTCCTGCAGTGATTTTCGGAGAAGGGCTTAAACTATAAGCCCTTCTCTGAAAACCATCTCAAAAATGTATTTTAAAAAATCTATATTTGCCTCTCTGCAGCTGCCAGGGCTCAGGCGCGTCCAGCCGACTCTTCTCCTGCACTGCTATGAAGAGCTTTCAGCAGGCGGAGATTTAAAATCCCCACCTGCTGAAAGGGCTGGCTTTGATTGGCTGAGCACTGTGACCAATCAGAGGCAGCTCTCAGCTATTGAATGACAGCTGAATGCTGCCTGTGATTGGTCCCTGCGCTCAGCCAAACAGAGGCAGAGGCAGCACTCACCCATTCATGAATGGGTGAGTGCTGCCTCTGATTGGCTGAGTGCAGGGACCAATCAGAGGTAGCTCTCAGCTGTCATTCAATAGCAGTGCAGGAGAAGAGTCGGCTGGACGCGCCTGAGCCCCAGCAGCTGCGAGTATAGCGAGTATGTTTTTTTTTTTTTACACATATTTGGGATGCTTTTTAGGGAAGGGCTTATATTTTAAGCCCTTCCCCAAAAATCATTGCAGAGCTTGCCGGCAGCCCATTGCTTTCAATGGAGCCAGCTTTATTGCCGGCTCCATTGAATTCAATGGAAGAACAGCGTGATTCTCTGGTACAGCTGTGACAGTTGCAGCAAGGGATAGTGGGCAGTGCACTTTTTGACTGGAAAAACGCTGCTAGGTGGACCCGCTTCGGTCACGCGAATTTTTGAACCATCAGTTATGCGCACAAAAATTTGCATGGCAAAACGCCCGTGTCACTGTTCCTTCTGAGGGTATATCACAGAGAGATAGAGTAACAGAATCTCGTCTTTTCTATATTTGCAGTGTATGGGAGACATTATAGCAGCTAGCCTTCAGCAAGCAGCTCAGGGAAAACTAACAATTAGTAATTGAGAAACGAGAGAGGCAAACCGTTGAAAAATGCAAAATATAAGTCATGTAACTGCTAGAAATATACTACCTCTCATGAACACACATGTACTCATTGTGAAACATCACCTGAAAGTGTAAGTTTATTTTAAGTCCTAGATAACTCCTTTAAAAGTATAATTCAGAAGTGTCAAACAAAAAAAAAACTTTTTGATGCCGTCCTCAGCATGACATGGCATCTAAGAGAGGGTGCGAAAAGTCTTTGCCAAGCTTTTAAATAGAAATGAAAGGAAACCAGAAATTGGCAGATCAAGTGAGCAGGCTGGGTATTTCAGAACTTCAAAGTATAGATCTGCCATATTCAGCTGCATTGCACGAAGAAGGCATCTTCAGGAGTTACCGCATCCCTGGCATAAAGAAGAGATATGACTTTACATGGGATGTCCTGCACAATGAAGTAGATTCATCTGTTTATAAGCTAGGCATGGTAGGTCTATAACATGTCTAGAAAGAAGTGATGACCTTTGCCCTATTCAATTAACTGTTGATTTAAAAGATAATTATGAAGACAAAAGAGACCTCAAACTATATTTCATGGGTGAGCTGTTTTGGGACATCTATATTTTTCTATGGGAAAGTTTAAAACCAGAACCTTAGGCCAGAAACGGGAGTTTAATTAGAACAGGAGAACTGATTTCTGGTTAAAAAAAAAAATATTAATTGATTGTATTTTTGTCACAGATCCCCAAAGCCAGCTGTCAGGAGCTGGGGTCCGGGAAACTGGAACTCCCTGAAAAACCCGCAACCCCTGTCCCTACCTACTTGCCCCCTGGGCTAAGCCCCAGGGTGACAACTAGACAACGGTCCCTACACTCTCTGGGGAAGCAGGACTCGGGGACTGACAAACAGACAGACACTGGAACAAAATAACACTAAGGCAAAGTCAGACAATCCAGGTCGGCAGCAGGAGGTTACGCAGTACAGAAGCGTCAGACGAAGGCAAGTCGGGTCCAAAAAGCATGGGGTCAAAAACGGGAGTCAAATATATGAATACGCGGGTGCAGCTGAAAGACCAAACTAATACAGGATATGTAGACACAGGCAGGTTTAAATACTGTCAGAGCTCCTTCCCCATGATTGGGGAGGGGAGTCTGACAGCAGCTGAGTGCACCCAGCAGCGCTGGGGAACCCGCCCCCAGCCCTGCAGGGGCAGAGAAGAAGACGCATGCCGGGTTGCTATGGAGCCAAAGACGCGGAGCAGGGCGGCACCCGCCGCGTTCTTGGCAGCCCAGTGGTGAGGAGGAGCCCGGCAGCCAGGAGAGTTGACTAGGTCCAGGGCTTCACTGTGCCGCACAGCAGCCGCCTGTGTGACAGTACCCGCGGTGAGGGCACGGAGAACCCGCGAGCCGCCGGTCCTGACACCAGCACTCCAGACTCTGTCCTTAGGTCAGGTTAATACCATACAGCCTCCATAGTGGGCCTCAAAGCTGTAACCTGTCTCTTGAGCTAACACTTACCTTCTGCACATTTTACAAAGGCAACTTCTCTTCCATCTCATGTGATCCATCGGAACCCTCCTCAGGTGGCTGGAAATGTGATTCTGATCTATGGCTACGTAGTGGTTTTGACTTGGCACGTGGCAAGTTACTGCGACCATAATTCGAAATTCACAAAGAAATCCAAACTTGCTTCATTCCTTGGAATCGTAGGGTCACGTCAACTTTTGAGTCATAACACAATTTACATTAGGTTGGAATCTCACTCGGCAATAGTTAAAGCTTTGGGTGCATTATATGTGTTGTGGTCAAAGGTCATGTGTTGACATGTGATTGCTGGAGCCTGGAAAGCACAGTCTGGTAGGCTACCAGAGAAGCATTGGCACGGGAGTTGACAAAAGACTGGTAAGATGAATATTACATCTTTTGTTATCTTATAGTCAGCAATTTGTAAAAAAATGTCAAGGGGTTGGTAAACCCTTTAAGGGTACGTTCACCCATAGTGGAAATGGTGTGGATTTTCTGTAGTAAAAAAAAAAATCGCATACAAAAATTATCAAAATCCACACCATTGGTGAAACCTTTGACACAGTTTTTGTTGAAAAGGTATAGTCTGTTGCGAATCTGTGTTAAAATCTGCATCAAAATCACCAATAGCGTGGCTTTCGACATGGAAATTATGCAATTTTGGTGCAAATTTTTGATGCTGAAAATAACCTGTCATTTCTGTGTCACAAACCGCATTATTGCTGCGGATCTGCAGCTAATTTTACCTTTTCGCATGCATCTTCCGTATTTTCTCTTAAAGTTGCCCCTATGGTTTGGGCTTTGTTTGTTATTTCAGTTTCGCATACACCAAAGGTCACAGTGGTTGGTCTACTCTTTCCCATTTTTGTCTTTCTCAGCCAATTCCACACAAAATTACTGAATTGTATTTCCCGAAAACACGGCCCACTATAGATAACTCCATATAATATTCCTTGGGGGAACATTATTCACCACTATAGAGCTCATCCTTGTTGAATTTAGACCGTTTGCTTTCTAATACATAATTCATCTCGCATGCACTCTTGTATATTTCCATATAAATATGTATTTATGAATTTTACCTTTCGCTGCAAAAAATGTGATAGAATAAATGTGTCACAAGAGGCTAATACATTATTCTTCGAAAATAGCCGTCATTCATATAAATATAGATTTGTTTTAAAAAGAGAAAATATGAATTAAAATAGGAGGAAGTCCATTAACCCTCTAAGGCCTCATTTATGTGATATACTGTGTGTCAGCTCCATGTCGGATTTTACCAACGTGAATCTAACACTTAAACTCTCTCCAATCCACTGTCTGACCTCTGAAGACATTATGATTTAAGGCTGTACAGCTCCGATGTTGGTAGACATCCGTCAGGGTTCTCTTACTGTATATTGCCAGCCTCTCTGCTGTCGGAACCTATCCAATGTGTCACCTCATGCAGTACTGGCTTTAGCCAACACATAGCGCCATTGTATAATGGCAGAAAAAGAATAAGCCCCCTAGGAAAACCAGCATACAAATTGGATTGGGAAGGGTTAATTTATGGCAGAAATCTACGGCTGAGTCTTCATATGGTTCTGCACACAGAACCAGCCCCAGTCATAGGAGCAAATCCACATGTGGCCACTCTACACAAACAGCAGCAAGAGTTGATATGTCAATTCTTTTTTTCCACAATGAGCTGAGCTGCAGATTTCCATTGCATTCAATAGAATGCTAAAATCCGCTGTGACATTATTCTATGTAACTGAGGCTTAACAGTCACATTAAAATGGGGAAAAACCCTCCCAGAAATGTCTTTTTTAATTGAGATATAATTTCAAAATACAAAGTAAATATATATTTGACACTTAACTCAGTCACCTTAAGTGCATGTTTAACCCTTTATGCCGTTTTCACAAGGCTGATAAAATTGCGTGAGATTTGTGCGTTGAGACACACAAATCTCCCATGAATATGTACCCCATTCTTTTGAATATAGTTATACACATCAGCATTGCGATGCGGGAAACGGATCACGGCATGTCCTATCTTTGGACGTGCTATTGCATTGCCCATTGTTTTCAATGGGGCCAGTGGCAGCATCGCACCATGTGCCAGGTGCAAGCAGTGCAATGTGATGTGATACAGGGTCTCCCTATTGAAAACAATGGGAGACACTCAGCGATCCTCCACTACTTCCCCGAAGTGATGTAAGGCGGTTTTGAGATAAAAACTGCTCACATTCACAGGGAAATCGCATGTTGTGAAGTTAGCCTTAGGGCTCCTGCACACTTGCGTTTTTTTCACGCGTTATAGCTGGCTTTTTTTTCACACGATATCGCTGCTTTTTTTTCACGCAATTGTCAATGGGACTTTCTAATGTTAAAAATGCACCAACTTGCAATGCGTTTTTAACATTAGAAATAACGTGTGAAAAAAAAACGCAAGTGTGCAGGAGCCCTAAGTGACAACTAATTTTAGCCTCAGGGTGACTACCCACTAGCATTTGTTTTACTGCGAAATTCGCAGCGTTTTTTTTTCTGCAGGGGTCTTTGGGCTATGGGAGTTGTAAAGCTAAAATCGCGATCGCGCAAAATCGCGATTTCGCGGTAAATCACGATTTTGCGCGATCGCAATTTTAACATTACAAGTCTCATAGACCCCCTGCAGAAAAAAAAACCGCTGCGAATTTCGCAGTGAAAAAAAACGCTAGTGGGTAGTCCCCCTTAGGGCGCCCACCCACTGGCGTTTGCGATTTTCGTGCGTGAAAAACGCAGCGTTTTCCGCGGCGTTTTTGCGGCATTTTCGCGGCTTTTTCGCGCCTTTTCCGTTAATTTCCATTGACATTCATGGGTGCATTAAGAGAAAAATAAGGACACATATGCAACTGACAGTTCCTATGTTAAAAATTGCAACGGACTGAAAAAAAAACGCAAGTGGACAGGAGCACATTCAATTCTAATTGCTCTTCAGAAAAAACGCAAAACGCAAAGGAAAAAAAAATCGCCAGTGGGTGGGCGCCCTTAGGGTGGTTTCAACGGGTGAGAAAATTGTGCAATTTTCGCGTAATGCAAGAGTCAGTAAAAAAGCAGATACTATTTCAATGGTTTCCTTCCCATGTGTGATGTTTTTACTGATGCGATGTTGAGAGAACAAAAAAATCGCAGCGTGCTCTATCTTTCTGCGATGTGCTTTTTTAAAATTCTTTTAATCTCCCATGTTTGCCTATGGAGCCTCCTTTTTATTGCATCGCAAAGCAACAAACTTGCATTGCGATGCGATTTTAACATTAGAATGTCCTATTGACCTTCACTAAAAAAAATTGCAGCAAAATCGCACAATAAAAACATGATTAAAAATCGCGAGCGGCAGTGATGATTTTTCAAGTAAAAGCAGCGTTGACGCTCAAAAATCGTAGCAAAAAGGCGCGATTTTTGCCCTGATTTTCTCGGACCTGGGCCTGGACCTGTGACGTGCTCACAGAACAGTAACTGGCTGCATACCTTATAGGCTCTTCCCTTATTCTGATGCATTTTTTTTTCTTCTAGCCCCTCTATTTGCCCACAATTGATGCTGTCAGTTTCGGTACCCAATACGATAACGCTTCCCCAAAAATAAGACACTGTCTAAGGCCTCGGTCAGACGGGCGTTTTTTGCCTCGATTTGCAGATCGCATGACAGATGCGCATCCGCAAATCGCGTGACCGGGCCGAAAAATCGCTGGAAAAATCTGCTCCTAGCTGCGTTTCCTTTGAAACGGGCCGGAGCACAGGAGCGCTGTCCAGCCTACTGAATTTAATGGAGCCGGGTCCATTGAAAGCAATGGGCTGCCGGCGATCGCACAATGAATTTTCGGGAAGGGCTTAAAAATATAAGCCCTTCTCTGGAAATCATCCAAAAATGTGTAAAAATAAAAATATATATATATACGCACCTTGTCCGTGCAGCCAGAGTTCAGCCGCGGCCGGCCGGCAGTTCTCCTGAACTGCTCTGAGTAGTATTCAGCAGGCGGGGATTTAAAATCCCCGCCTGCTGAATGGGCTGCCTCTGATTGGTAACAGCCCTCACCAATCAGAGGCAGCTCTCACTCACCCATTCATGACTTCATGAATGGGTGAGTGAGTGCTGCTTCTGATTGGCTCAGCGCAGGGACCAATCAGGGGCAGCTCTCACTCACACCCATTCATGAATTCATGAATGGGTGTGAGTAAGAGCTGCCCCTGATTGTTGAGGGCTGTTACCAATCAGAGACAGCCCATTCAGCAGTTCAGGAGAACTGCCAGCCGGCTGCGGCTGAACTCTGGCTGCACGGACAAGGTGAGTATATATTTTTTTTTATTTTTAAACATTTTTGGATGATTTTCAGGGAAGGGCTTATATTTTTAAGCCCTTACCGAAAATTCATCCTGCGCTCCCCGGCAGCCCATTGCTTTCAATGGAGCTGGCTGTATTGCCAGCTCCATTGAATTCAATGGGCAAACATCATTCTTCTCTGCCACAGCTGTTACAGCTGTGGCAGAGGAGAATGGTTTGTGTAGTATATGTTCTCAGTGAGGTCGGCGTTTCTGCCGCCGGCCCCATTGAGCGCATATAGAAAACACAAGGAATAGCCGCGATCTGCGATTTCTTGTCCTATAATTTATCGAACAAGCGCATTACAAGCGCTCATGTGTCCGATACCATTGCAAAGCAATGGTTCTATAAAATCGCCGATCGCATGCGCAAATCGTGCGAAAAATTGCCCGTGTGACCGAGGCCTTATATAAATTTTTGCCCCAAAAGAGGCACAGTGTCTTATTTTCGGCAGTGTATTATACTTACCTAGCTGACGACATCCCAATGCCTCATGCTTGTCTCTGGTGCGAGGCACCGTGGGGCTACTGTGTCCTCCGCACTGAGCACACTCTCTTCCTAGTAACTAACGGGGCTTTGAATACCCAGCCTCCAGCAGGTGAGTGTGCTGTGATTTGGATCACGAGCGCCACTGGCTCAGCCAATTAGAGCTCACGTACGATGAACCAATCACAGCCATTCAGTGATGTCATTCACTGAATGGCTGTGAATGATTGAGTGCCGGCTCTGATTGGCTGAGCCAGTGGCGCTAGTGATCCAACTGGAGCACTCGCCTGCTGGAGACGGGATATTCAAAGCCACATTACCAGGAAGGGAGTGCTATCAGCGCAAAGGACACAACAGCCTGCCGCAGCGCTGGAAACCAGTGTGAGGGACCGGGATGCCGTTGGCTAGGGGAGTATTGGTGTTTTTTTTTTTAAAACTCTTTTTTATTGCATTTTCATATTTCAAAGAAAGAAACACAGAACAGTGGATGTGTGACATAATACCTTTGACATGTTTTCATAAATTGCTGCTATGTGTCACATATTTGAAAATATCCTTATTATAAACAGCATAACTTATATCTACATGGTGTCTTATTTACTTACTTACTAAGTACATATTGTTTTCCACAAGTTATACGCCTTTACATATGCAACATTCTCTTTCTGTATGTGTATAACAAAATTAAATACATAACTAAAAGCATCATGACACACGTAATGGCTGTTCTTCAAGAACATACATCATCTGTTCCACTTTCCTTTATTATATCTGTTAACCTATAACCTAACAACATTATCACTAAAACCACTAAATTGGCGAGTATATATATACAGGTGGAACGCAAGAAAAATGTATCTTCTTAAATTTTTCCCTCTTACTTTTCTTTCCCCTCCCCTCCTTTTTTTCCCTTCTCCTTCTTCTCCTCCTCCCGCCAGCTCAGTATTATTATAGTACTACCCCCATTTAGAATTTGTATTATGATTAGCTATAGTTCTCGTCTTTGTATAATTTCTCCTATTGTAGCCAATAAATGTTGCTTTACATTAGCTTTAATTTTAAACCGTGATCTTTAGTTTCCCCAAGCGATTTGCATCCAATTGGGTATAATACCATGTTGTATTGCTAAATGGTCGCATACATTCAGCAATCTCGTTTGGATCTAAAAACTTTTCCATGAAAACCTTCCATTTATTAAAAAATTTCGATGCTTGGGATTCCGCGCATTTTTCTATCTCCAGTCGTTCCATTTTTAGGTTGTATTTTAGCTGTTGCAATATTTCGGATGATGTTGGGGGCTTGGCTTGTAGCCATTTTGATAGCAGACATCTCTTGCTTATTATAAGAATATTATGTATAATATTAGTGTTTATCGTTTGGCTAGGGATATCATGAAACACGTAGGTTTGTGGAGTTAAAGGTACGAGCGATTCTCCAATCTCATGTATCAAGGACTGGACCTCTGCCCAGAATGATTTGATTTTGGGGCAATGCCAAATGCCATGTAAGAAATCAGATTTTGATTGACAGCATCTAGGGCATGCCAGCAGTCTGTCTGGATTACCAGGGAGTGGGGGAATATCAAAACCGTATATCGCCCCATGTATAATTTTGAAATAGGTTTCTCGCCATCTTTCATTGGTTATGGCTTTTCTTACAGAGGTCCAGCCCTCTATCAGTTTTTGGGGTATCTCAGGGTCGTGAAGTTCTTGTGCCCATTTTCTAAACAAGGAGACATCATCCTGTACTATCCATCCTTCCCTAAAGCTACAATACAAATCAGATCTAGAGAGCCTCTGCGTATGTGCACATATTAATAAATCAGTAGGATTAAGTATTGCCTCCTTAGAGACATCAACCAGTCTAGTGCTTAAAAAGCTCCGTATTTGTGCATATGACAAAAATTGTGATGCAGGTAAGTTATATAGCTCACACATTTCCTCAAAAGTTCTATATCTGGGTTCTTCCTGATGAAGGAGATGTTGGACCTTCTCAATACCCTTTTTACGCCATAACTCAAACATTTTATTTTCTCACCCCTCCTTAAACTCCGGATGCCCCCATAAATCCATATGTTTTGATACTTTAAATGGTAATCTGTAAGCTTTGCGGGTAATTTTCCAAGCTGCAATAGTATCCCTTGCCATAATGGAGTATTTAGCCCCTGATGGGAGGTTAGCGAATCCTGTGTGCAGGAGGGTGTTAAGATTCCAGGGGTGCAGCAAGCTCGATTCTAGGTCATAGTTTGAATAATGACTAGACCTCTGTAGCCAGTCCAATGAGTGTCACATAAGACTAGCCACATTGTAAGTGCGAACATCTGGGAAATTTAGCCCACCCTTATTTATTTGAAGTATAAGCTTTTCCGAAGCACTGCGTGGGCGTTTATTGGACCAAATAAAGGCAGTGAACGCGGTGTTTCGTTTTCCAAAGTCGTGACGCTTTAGCAATAAGTATTGCTGTTTTTAATCTAGTGTGGCTAGGGATTATTGTCAGGGTAGGGTTTATTATTGGAGTAGGTCTTACTATCGGGGATCATGGTAGTAAATTATCTAGTGAGCATTCTCCACTTCACAGCATCAATGGAATGTCACCTCACCTGACAATTTAATAGTATTGAGTGCCGAAACTAACTCCACTGAGGGCTCAGTCACACGTGCGCCGATGCGTCCGTGTTACTGCATAATAGGACAGCCGCACTGGGTGCAGACATCTCTCTGCATGACTGGCTCAATTATCCTGATTGTGGCTGAATGGAGGGGATAGAAAGCAAATATGCCAGGACCAGTTTTAGTTGTATGAGGACCTCATGTATAGAAACTCCTGCCGTCAAGAACAGAAGATGATGCCCATAGAAACCATTTAATATCAGACCTGCTTTGAAAAAATAGCTATCGATCGATCTAGTAGATCTTTGTTCAACCTACTTCTGTTTGCAGTTTTCTCTTTTGCAATGTGCAAAATACCTCCCAGGAGGAGCATCTGAGTGTCATGTGATATTCAAGGGCTGTTTACATCTTGTCTTTTTCCTGAGTTTAGCATGTAAAGCAGGAAATGATACACTAATTGTACGAGAGCAAAAACATTGTTGCATCCACAAAGAAAGGAATGTATCCTTTCATTATATTATCTGTTTTTCGCATTTGCAGCATTTAATGCTGTCTATTTTTTTGTACCTTCATTAAATTAAATGGGTGAATGTCATCCGCAAATTGGTTCAGAATAGTTAATGCCACAAGTTTTTCTCATGATCTGTTTCCGTGTAAGGAGCTGCATAATCAGCCGCCTTCTGCACGGGCACCGGGGAAATCACTTGCAGCTTTGTCTGGCTGCCCGCCTGCAGCGGGGAAACGTGTCTGCTTTCTTCAACAATCCTTACTCCGCAGCCAGGACCTAAATCCCATCCATGTCAACAGCCAATCACATTCACGGGGCGTCGCCCCTGTCAAACTTGACTCCACCAATAGTTCCTGGTGGCGTCAAGATACACTAATACCTTTTTTATGTTTGTCTGGAATATTATACCTTGTGGACATGTTTGATATATGTGCCTGATACACATAGCAAATGTATAGAGAAAATGAGATGTGAACAGAGCTTAACATATGTTCATACACCTGACTCATCTGGAGAGCTCACATCACAATGGTTGACTCGGGTTGGGAAGGGTATCATCTCTCCTTAAGGAGAGCACCTAGATGGTGTACGGAGACACCTAGCATGGTCTAGCATTGATTTGCAGGAATGTTGTCATCCAATAGGTGGCGCTGCAGAGGTGTTATTCCATCTTCCTTATTTGCACTGGTTGACTCATTGCACAATCTGCCTTTTCAGCCAGTAATAAAAAAACAGCAGCACACATGGAGCAGATTCCTTCTCTTGCTCGTGTTTAAGGACTGCCCTTAATTCAGATTTTTTTGTATATATTTTTGTAACTGTAGCTATGCAGTATTTAGCAGTAATCCAAGGTTTATAGTTCAGCAAGCTCAGTAAATGCATGTTATTAGTGTATACAAATATGTAGAAGGCTTCTGTGTGATGCCTTTAGCTAATCTTTAATACTTTGTTAGTGTTTATCAGTGAAGCCTTAACATCCTCTCTTATGTTAATTATTATGGTGTAATTAGTTTTACAGTGAAAACAATATAGATTTTCATAGTAACTAATGTATCCAGTTGACAGTATTCTGTATTCTACACGTTCATCATGTAGAATCAGAGGGAGGCTGCAGATGATGCCAGAAGTATTGTCCTCTTATTGAAGCGCTTGGTATTTGACATATGCCCCTGGAGATATGTCCTGTACATTGTCTCACCACTGGATAACTGTGTGCAAAGCTGCTTTACTCTCACACTGCTGAGGACATTTCCCAGGCGGATGTTTCAAAGCCTTGCCTGACGGATTCTCTCTCCTCTGTTCATGAATAAATATTGAATCAGTCTTCGGATGAGTAAGAGTAGATAATGTAGGGAAGCAGAATTAGCATATACTAGTGAGTATTTCTGCTGCTTTGTTATTTGTGTCATTTCACATAACAATGACCGGGTCAGTATGGAATGAGTTATCAGACCAGACACCAACATTAGACAAACATCAGACAATTAGATCCTGAGATAGTGAATTAGAACAAGAATGCCACAGTTAGGGCTCGGTCAGACAAGCGTATATCCGTGCGTTTCTCTGCGGGAAAAAAAATCCGCATGACCACGTCCATTGCCACCCATATGTTCTATCTTTGGTAGGTGCAGATTTTTGGCCGCGCACGCGATGCGTTTTTTTTTTCCATGCGAATATCTGCTCGTCTGACCGAGCCCTAATTGTCATACTTTGCCACACACTCATGTCTGTACCATAGTCCCTCAAGATCAGGGGTGCACAATATGCAGCCCAGTGGTCACATGCGGCCTATAGTGCCATTATTTGCAACCCCCAATCATCTGGACATAGAAATATCTGTATGTGGCTGCTCACATGTAGTTTTCATGTCAGGATGAAGAGGAGTGGCAAATAGCAGGGCAACAGGAATGGAATAATACTAATGGTGCCCTGTGTTGTCATGTCTGGGTCCCCTATACATTAGGACAAGTACTATTGGTGCCTTGTGTAGCCGTGTCTGGGTTCCCTATATATTAGGACAAGTACTAATGGTGCCCTGTGTAGTCATGTCGGGTCTCCTATATATTAGGACAAGTACTAAGGGTGCACTGTGTACTCATGTCTAGGTCCCCTATATATTAGGACAAGTACTAAGGTTGCACTGTGTACTCATGACTGGGTCCCCTATATATTAGGACAAGTACTAAGGATGCATTGTGTAGTCATGTCTGAGCCCCCTATATATTAGGACAAGTACTAAGGGTGCACTGTGTAGCCATGTGTGGGTCCACTATATATTAAGACAAGTACTAAGGGTGCACTGTGTAGTCATGTATGGGTCCCCTATATATTAGAACAAGTACTAAGGGTGCACTGTGTAGCCATGTCTGGGTCCCCTATATATTAGGACAAGTACTAAGGGTGCACTGTGTAGCCATGTGTGGGTCCACTATATATTAAGACAAGTGCAAAGGGTACACTGTGTAGTCATGTCTGGGTCCCCTATATATTAGTACAAGTACTAGGGTGCACTGTGTACCCATGCCTGGGTCCCCTATATATTAGAACAAGTACTAAGAGTGCTCTCTGTACTTATGTCTGGGTCCCCTATATATTAGGACAAGTGCTAAGGGTGCCCTGAGTAGCCATGTCTGGGTCCCCTAAATATTAGGACAAGTACTAAGGGTGCACTGTGTAGTCATGTATGGGTCCCCTATATATTAGAACAAGTACTAAGGGTGCACTGTGTAGCCATGTCTGGGTCCCCTATATATTAGGACAAGTACTAAGGGTGCACTGTGTAGCGATGTGTGGGTCCACTATATATTAAGACAAGTATAAAGGGTACACTGTGTAATCATGTCTGGGTCCCCTATATATTAGAACAAGTACTAGGGGGGCACTGTGTACCCATGCCTGGGTCCCCTATATATTAGAACAAGTACTAAGAGTGCTCTCTTTACCCATGCCTGGGTCCCCTATATATTAGAACAAGTACTAAGGGTGCTCTGTGTAGTCATGACTGGGTCCCCTGTATATTAGGACAATACAGTTTCTTGACCTGTTTGGCACTCCAGAAATGAATATATGAGTTAGAGGCATGGTATATGCATGCAGCTCTCTCCAATGTAGTTAATTGGACTTATAAAATGCCAGGCCGTTACTTCAACATCCATCATCTACAATGGAGAGAGCCACATGAATGGTCTCCTCCTCTCTGAAGTGTCGATTGGGAGGAAGGTGACCCAATAGGTGGGAGTCCTGAAAGTGGAACTTACTTTGATCTGTTATGACATATACTTAGGCTATACCATAAATGTCTCAGATGGAAATACCCTTGTGACCCTTGGAAGTAGAGCAAGAGGGCAATGTGGCCCTCAGACCAGAAAAAGTTGTGCACTTTGCTCTACGTTATACACCCTGGAAATGACAGAGCTAGAAATTTCAAACCATAAAGACTGATGAAGCCGTTATTGGGCACATTGATCTCTTTTGATTACTATTTCACCTCTTTCCTTTTTAGAGAACACAGCTCAGAGAAAATAGTGATCTGTGCTGAGGATGTGGGGGGGATTTGTTATTATTGGGGAGCCGTTTATAGTACTTCTTCCAGGGCAACATGCGCTATAGTCATGAAAAGGGTACACAATCAGTGAATATACTGTAGTGTGGGTATTTAAGTAACGCAAGTTATAAAAGCTTGTTAAGATAGTGGCTTTGAGTGTGGCATTCACTTTTACATATAGTTGTAAGTGTTGGAAAAACATGGGTGGAAAAAAAGCTTTCCAAGTTTGGCATTAAGTCTGACATTAAATTGCTGTAGACACATTGATAAATCTGCCCCATAAATACACACCAATGAGCTATAACATTAAAACTAGAGTTCAAGTGAACAACATTGATTACAATGGCCAACGGAGTTTTTTTTTCGAGGTGCCAGTGAAGTTTCAACGAATATGGGTTAATTTGGTATTGCTGAATCTGAATCTGCCATTGGTTTTTCCAAACTGGCTCTAGTTTTTAAAATACAGGGTGTTCATCAAATAAGCTTGAAATGTGTGCTATTACACAATGGTAATCACTATGCATCTATATTACTTGCCCACTCAACAAAACGTAGTGAAGAATACAACAATATTAAGATGGTTCTGCAGAAACTTAGTTATAATCAGCACAAGGGGCTTATTTGTGTTGATTTGAAGATGGTCAACTTCCTGCTTGGGTAGCAAAGTGGATACACAAAGCACCCATGCTTCATCTGCATGTGGGATAGTAGGCCTAAGCAAGATCATTGGAAAAAGGTGACATGGCCTTCAAGGGAAAATATGACAGCTGGTACAGCGAACATCAAAAATTAGCCTTTGGTTGACAGGAAAAAATAATTCTCTCCTCGCTTCATGTAAAGCCAGGCCTCATGAAGCAAATTGTTACGGCCTTGGACAAAAATTCAAATTGCTTCAAATACATTTGCAAATCCTTCCCTGGACTCAGTAGTAAACAACTGAAAGCTAGAATCTTCGAAGGTCCTGAAATTCGAAAGCTCATCAACAATTCCAATTTCAGTAAAGTCATGACTGGCATTGAAGCATCTGCCTGGTGTAGTTTTGTCTCTGTTGTAAGGAACTTCTTGGGAAATCAAGCACACAACTATGAAGAATTGGTTCAGAACATGCTCACAAACTTTCATAATTTGGGGGCTAATATGAGCATGAAGGTACACTTTCTCCGAAGCCACTTAAATAGATTTCTCATTAATCTTTGTGATTTCAGTGAGGAACAAGGGTAGAGGTTCCATCAAGACATCAAAGTTAGGGCGCCCACCCACTGGCGTTTGCGATTTTCGTGCGTGAAAAACGCAGCGTTTTCGATGCGTTTTTGCCGCGTTTTCCGTGCGTTTTTCGCGGCGTTTTTTGTGGCGTTTTTGCGCCTTTTCCATTAATTTCCATTGACATTCATGGGTGCATTAGGAGAAAAATAAGGACACATATGCAACTGACAGTTCCTATGTTAAAAATCGCAACGCACCGCAAAAAAAACGCCAGTGGACAGGAGTACATTCAATTCTAATTGCTCTTGAGAAAAAACGCAAAACGCAAAGAAAAAAAAATCGCCAGTGGGTGGGCGCCCTTATGGAGGAAAGATGTCAAGGAAGTTGGGATAGGCACATGATGGCAGACTACTGCTGGAATCTCCAACGTGGTTGTCTTGATCACTCGCATGAGAAAATCACACAGAGAGAGTTTTGTCATGTGATAATTGTGAAGAGTATTTTGCTTTCTGTTTTGAACTGAAACCAGAGAGTCACTGTGTATTTAATTTGTTTACTTTACAATGATTTGGTATTGTTTTCATACTGTTTTGTGAGTGTCTTATACTTTTCATGTTAGTTTTTGTGCTTTTTTTAAGTTTTTCGGTAGAACTTACAATATCTCAAAAACTAAAGCCAATCTAGCAAAACCATTGCCATATTAGGATTCACCATCCTAAATTCAACCTAAAATCACTCTGATGTAACTGGAACCAAAATGGTTGTTGACCAGTGTTATTTTTTTACAATGGTACTTGTCAAGGGGTATGATATACTAAATAGCAAAAACAGTCATTCAAGAACAATTAGTTCATGAAGTTGATATCTTGGAAGCAAATTAAAGGGGTTGTCCCGCGGCAGCAAGTGGGTCTATACACTTCTGTATGGCCATATTAATGCACTTTGTAATGTACATTGTGCATTAATTATCAGCCATACAGAAGTTATCAAAAGTTTTTCACTTACCTGTTCCGTTGCTGGCGTCCTCGTCTCCATGGTTGCCGTCTAATTTTCGCCATCTAATGGCCAAATTAGACGCGCTTGCGCAGTCCGGGTCTTCTGCTCTTCTCAATGGGGCTCGGTGTAGCTCCGCCCCGTCACGTGCCGATTCCAGCCAATCAGGAGGCTGGAATCGGCAATGGACCGCACAGAAGAGCTGCGGTCCACGGAGGTAGAAGATCCCGGCGGCCATCTTCACCGGGTAAGTAAGAAGTCACCGGAGCGCGGGGATTAAGGTAAGCGCTGTCCGGTGTTCTTTTTTAACCCCTGCATCGGGGTTGTCTCGCGCCGAACGGGGTGAAGGTGGGGGGTTGAAAAAAAAAAAACCCGTTTCGGCGCGGGACAACCCCTTTAATTAAAAAAGGTAAGTGTAAGGATCTGAGAGACTGTGACAAAGACCAAATTGTGACAGGTGGACAACTGGATCAGAGTATCTGCATAATGGGTGGTTGTGTGGAGTGTTCCCAGGATGTAGCGGGTACTGCTTACCAAGAAAAGGCAACATATTTTAGAGAAAAAGAAAAACTGTGTTCAGCACTGGCAAAAATTAAAAACCCTGAAATATTTTTAGGAAAAGCTCGTAAAAACATGCAAAGCACATAAATTCGCACAGATGATCTTTAGGTTTCATCTTAAAAAGTCTTAAGCCCTTTTTATATGAAATGATTCTAGTCTAAAAAAAATCATTGAATCACTCAAGTTTGATGATATTGTTCAGTGTAAACGCGGCCAACAACGAAACAAGAAGCAATAATTTGTCCGCTTCTCGTTTGTCGATCATTTTATGCAGCCATAAAAATCATCAATCACTCGTTCACGACTCGCTAAGTGTAAACAGTGATTATTCAGTCATTCACTGGTAAAGTGAATCTGAATGGTAAATGAAACTTAAACAATTTAACTGCCCATATAAACTGGTGGAACGATGGGATTTTTTGGGAAATAAATCTGATACCTGATCCTAATAAATAAATAAGGGTAACATCTTGTGCCAACAAAGGAATGTTTCATTAGAATCGTGTATAAAATTTACCCCCCAAAAAACACGCTCCATAGACCAAATGGCTTCTCCAACTCCTTATGGTTTCTACAAGGCCTTTAGCTACCCATCAACACAAAACCAGGAAGAGGTATAATGCCAAACAATAATTTTATTAAAGACATACTTAATACATAACAAAGCAAAAAGGAGATTACAATAAAGCCACGGATCCAATGCATAAGGGATTAAAGCACATAAATGGTCTCAGTATTATTCCACATAATAAAAGGATATACAACACTCAGTACAAATCACAGAGCCTCTAGTTATACATTCACATGTTGGGAATAGCATAACAAATAAAAATGTTTGTGAATGGTGACAGCAATAACTAGTGTAGAAGGGCAGTGCACAAAATTGCCTGTAGGGGGCTGTAGATAGGCATTCTTGTACCTGAAATGAGAGAGAGAGAGAGAGAACATCTGTGGGTGTGGCAGGAAGTAAGATAAAAGGATTCGTTCTGGCCACACTCAGGGGGAAGCTGTCTTCCAGCCACAGAGAGACGCTGCAGAGCAGCATTGGGAACTTGGAGCCTGAGGTCCAGAGTTTGTCCAGTTTGTCAATGATTGGACAAACAAACATTTATATGGGCTGTGTTATACGGCTTTGAGAGATTGCTCATTCTCTACCCTAAAATGTCCCTTATTGATGTATAGACTGTCCTGAAGGAAAACCTCAGGTCAAATTTCTGGACTATTATCCAATAGTAACAGCTGATTCCTGGAGGATAGGGATTTCTTAAGCATATTACCAGAGTTGAGAGGCATAAGAATAGTCATACAAGTCTGAGGCGAAGGTTATTAGAGTTCATGAAATGTGGGAAAATAATCATGCAACAAGGCAAGCAGTGAACAATAAAATAGTAGAAGAAACAGAGTCCAACCAAATACCAATTGAAAAATGGCTGGAGGAGGCAGGTGAGTGCTTCCCTCATGAATATAATAGAGCCATTACTAGGAGTCCACTCGTTTCTGTCTTGGCTGCTATTAATCAAAGGGCACAGTATCTTTTGTGCAATTTCGGTTAATAGTACACTAGATCTGTTCCCATAATACGCTGCTTTTACATTGGGTAGCATATTTTGCTGACAGATCTGATTTAATCTCTTGATGACCTATGACATAACTATACATTATAGGTTGTTTATGGTTATGGAGTGAGTTCTAGAGGCAAGCCACTTCATATCCAATGGGTGTAGATGTGTTAAACAGCTGACACCAGCCCACAATAGCCACAATTGGACCTAGCGTTGATCCCAGTCATTTAACCACTTACGTTAGTCAATACTAACCATAGCATTTATTCCTTTAGCTGGGGGACCCCTCCAGAACTCCATCAGTCCCCTGAGACCTAATCAGAGAATTCCAATAGGTTGCTATAGAAGCCTTTTGAGAAATCCTAGTATTGAAGTTTATTAAACACTACCTGAAGCAGGGTTAAAGGGGTTTTCCAGAGAAATACTACTATCCTCAGGATATGTCATCAGTTGTTAATCAGCTGTGATCCGCCACTCAGGATACCAGTTGATCAGTCACCCATTGTCAATGCCGCTACCCAGCTGGATGCAGGGTGGAAGCTGCTACTCCGACCCCTGTGTAGTGACCGGCACTTGTAACTACAGGTGCAGCTTCCACTGATTTTGTTTTCAAAGTATTTTTATTGCTTTTTGTTAACATCACTTGTAAAACTATTACATATTCATACAAAACCTGGGAACTACTATGTAAGTTGAACTTGTCAATAATAAAGGAAAAACTGTAATATTGCTGAATGAAACATCAAATAAAGTTCCTTATACCTCCGGTTTCTTTGGCTTTGTTGTAACTTATACTACACACAAACAACGGGGGGTGGGGTATGTCGGGCAAAAGGAAAAAAGAGGAAGGAAAAAGAAAAAAACAAAAAGGGGGGGGGGGGAGGAGGGGGGCAGGGGCTGGGCTAAAATGGTTGCAGGTAAGCTTCCACTGATTTTAATGAGACCTCAGCCTGCAGTTACAAGTGCCAGCCGATACACAGGAGTCGGAGCAGCAGCTTCATATCCTATTGTGTAGTGGCAATAAAAGTGAGCACCTAATCATCTGAACGGCCCATGTCATGAACACCAGACCCCAGCCAATCAACTATTGATGATCTATCCTGAGGATAGGTTAATGTTATTTCCATACAAAAACCCCTTTAAAAGAAGTATTGCAGTATATTGTACAAGCAATTGCATGCTCAGGTCCCCTAGTAGGGCTAAAATAAAAGTTAAATTAAATATAATAATTATTTTTAAATATAAGAACTTAAAAGATTATCCATTTTTCACACAGAAAATCAAAACAAAACACATAATTGGTATCGTTGCATTCACAAAAGCCTGAGGGCTCAGTTACATGAGCGATGCGCCCATGTTACTGCACGATAAGACGGCCGCACCGGGTGTGGACGTCTCTCTGTATGACCGGGTCCATTGCCGGCCATGTGTTCTATCTGCTGGCCTGTGCGGAGAGTCGTCCACACCGGGAGTGCAGCGGTCTTATCCTGCAGAAACACGGGCGCATTGGTGCCCGTGTGACTGAGCCCTGATATATTAAAATATTGCTTTAATCCTGCATGATGAATGCTGTTATAAAAACATACACAATGCTAGGATTACATTTTTTGGGACACCACGTCTTTCCAAAAAAGTTGATTAAAGATCATAAAAAGTTGTATGTACCCCAACATGGCACCAATAAAAACTACAGCTCAGGGTGAGTTCACAGAGGCGAGTGCAATATCGGTCTGAGAAAATCCGATTGATATTGTACTTGTAATCATGCGCTTTCTGCTGCGAGTGCAGTGTGTTTTGCAAAAAAATAAAAATGCATTACATCTCTGCAACATGCGATTTTCACGAAGTGTCTTTCATGTGTGTGAAAAATTGCATGTTGTTTCAATAGTAAAAATCGCATTGCACTCACATGAAAACCGCATCTACATGCGAGTGTGATGCAATTTTTTTTCTGCTATAAGAGACAATGGCAACTTCTGACACAGAACTGCCCAAAAGTAGGACATGCAGCAATTTTCAATCTCAGACCATCAGTCCAAGAGAAAAATTGCTCATGTGAATAAACACATTGAAGACGGGATATCTAACCATACTGTAATTGGCCAGACATCATGTGTGAAACTCCCCCGTGTGAATGCAAGTCTTCATACAGTCTCATTGGTGCAAAAATTAAGAAATTATGGAACTTGATTTTAAAAAAAAACACTGTAAGGACAGCCCACCCCCCCCCCCCCCCCAAAAAAAATGATGGAATTCTGATTTTTTTTTCTGTAACCAGACTTAAAAATTTATAAATGCTTTGCAATATATTATATGCTACATTAAATGGCACCATTAAAAATATACAACCCTTCTCACAAAAAAAGCCCTAGTATGGCTGTGTTGGCAGAAAGAAAGGGAAAAATGAAAACCCAAGAACTGCCAGTTCTTCAAGGAGTTAAAGGAGTCTCCCCATCACAACAATTGATCCCATATCCACAGTATGAGGGCTCATTCAGACGAGTGTGTTTATGTGTGAACATAGGTGCGCACGAAACCGCGTGTATATTACAACTATTGGTTTCCTATGATGTGTTTACATGTCCGTGTTTTACAGACGTGCAAATGTGCGCACCTGCAAAAAATAGGACATGCGTGCACCGCATAGGTCTGTGGGGAGTCCTCTTTACACTGAACACTGTGACAGCACTGTCACAGTGTTCGGTAATGATAGCACTCCCAGCAGGGGAGTAAAGAATCCCGACACAGCTGTAACAGCTGTAGCAGAGGATCGCAATGCTCTCTTATTGCTTTCAATGGGGCTGCTGCCAGCGCTTTTGGACACGTGGTTTTGTTCGCACATATGTGCGTGCGAATACACACTCATCTGAATGAGGCCTAATGCTGGATTAACACTGACATATTTGTGCATGCATTTGTGCACAAAAGACTTGCACACGCAATACCCAAAAAACAGAACCCATTGACTTCATTCACATTCACGAATTTGGCGTGCGCAATTCCGCTCGTGTAAATCTGGCTTAATCAATAATTTGCTCATTTCTGTGGTTGTGACTGCTGAGACCCCCACTAATCTTCAGAATGCAGCCACAATGTGTTCCAAAGTGAGGACATACGTACCTCTTCTTCCTTCACTTCTATGGGATCACCAGAGATAACTGAGTCCAAGGGTTGGCTGTGGTGGTATTACTCCTTTAGAAATGCTGCAGCTTTTACGCAGCGGAAATGTTTAATATTAGGGCTTAAACAAATGGGCGTGTTTTAGTCCCATTATGAGTCCGTGAAAATCATTACCGCATAACGGGACGAAACCATTGATTTCAATGGTTTAGTTTCCACTATCAGGATTCATAAGACAGGACCTATCTTCTCTTCTCACTTTTTTTTAAAACTCGTGTGCAATAGCGCAGAGTTTGAATAGTCCGAAAAAAAATCATGGTTTATGCGCTAATACGGTATGTTCCGTGGTGGCAAGCATATTATTGCATGCGACCATATGGTTTTTTTTTCCTCAAGTGAATGGGATTAAAGCAAATCCTGTTCACATGTAAAGAAAAAAAAAACACTGCAGCTCTTCTACTGTAACTCTAACTCTAACCTGCAGCAAGAAAACCGCAGGATTTCTGCAACATGTGAATGCACGCCGAAAGAGATGTTCTGCTGTTATGGGCACAAAAGTCATGTGAAAATGTATGCAGCTTTTTAATATATTTATCTAATTTTCTTTCTTTTTTTTAAATTGCTTTTTATTGCATTTTTTAGTGCAAGTTAAGCATTACACAAAGCAAGGATGTAACAAGATCTTTGTTTGCTGTCAGTGAACTGGAATCCCTACTAGTTGGGAGTTTGCTGCACATGTCCTCCTCGTTAGCAGCCCTGTGTGCCTCCTCCTGCCATGTGAGGCTGGTATGGCTGTAAGACGATGAAGGATCACTGGCACCTCTGTGAGGCTGTGTGAGTGGTCACCATGTGGGCACAGATGAGCAGTGCCAGGCAGGAGGAGGAGGGGAGAGCAGCAGGGCTGGATCTGTGTGCTCGGCGTATGGACAGTCCCAGAGCTGGGAGGCAGGAGCTGTCCGACACCTGGTGCTGACTGCCAGCCATTACCCCAGAGCTGTGCCCTGCAGAGGAGCCGGGGGGATGGCTGCTGGAAGCCCCCACATCACCACCTCTCACCTGCCAAGGGACATGTGAAGGATGCTACATCTTCAGCTCAGGAATACTGGGAGCCCTGCAGACATCTCACTGTGCCAAAGAGTTCCTACAACTGCATCCACAGGGAGAAACTTCTCACTATGCTGATCACCTGGATATAAGGTGAGTGCAGGGGGTCTACAGCAGGGGGGTGCATGGGTCAAAGTTACATGACTTCACCTAGTAGGAAAGATTAAGTAAAAAGGTCAGTTGCCATGGCAATCACAATTAACAAAGCACTTAACAAGATAGCAGTTCTAGATCTTCTCTGTCTTCAGGGGAATTAGGCTTTCACTTTAATTGGCCGGATAAGAAGGGTTTCTGTTCAGTGGCAGATAATTATAACTTAAGATGATTGCTATTATGTCACGGAGGAGTCACCATATAACAGAGCAGAACGTGAAATTTACATCAGATGTGGAAATAGAGACATTGCTACATTATTGCATTCAATAGATTTACTGGAAGGAAACTGCTTCTGTTGACATGCAAAGCACCTGCTACATATCTGCACAGGACACGATTATGTAGATATACTGTATATGTAACTGCTATATATACTGTACTGAGTAAGAAGCCTCGTCTGAGAAGAAAGTATCTCATCATCACAATTTTAGGCTTGAGTAGACAGCGGCGGCTTGTGACTACACTGTGATTTTCCTGTGAATTGGCCATCTCCTCGGTTTTCCTGTCATAAGGATGTATACGCGGATTAAACTAAATGGCTTTTCCTATATTTCTGCAATTCAAATGACTTTTTCCGCAGGCAAAGACAACTGCACTTTAAACAATGGCTCTGCTATTAAGATACTATCATGAAGATATATGCAGAATGGCATTTCAATTCTCAACAGTCAGTAAATAAACCTTCTCTGTGATAACACAGTCCTTGCTGTTATTTCCTCTGCTTATGCGTTACAGCAGGACAAAGAGGGAAGGTTTCCCATTGTGTCTCTTGCTAGAAATAACAGGGAAATGGGCAAGGAAAAAAAATGGTTGAGATATAGAATATACGTATATGTTGTGATGAACTTGCGGACTTGACTTTGCTGCCAGTTCACATCAATATAGGGCTCACCATGAGGTTTGATTTTCAGTAAATCTGAACTTCTGCCCGTAAATTGGATGAGGCTTTATGTGTTTTAACAATTATGATTTTTTTTACACCTACATTTCCCCATTTGGTGTTACAGTTACGTATCAGGATAAGTTCTAAAGAAATATATGAAGTTGTGCACACAGGTGGCTCATGTAACCAAGTATTCTGTAATCAGTAAAACAAGCAGCTATCATATATAAGCTATCGATATATCATCTTGTTACTCAATGGAGACCTTTGTAAGAGGGTTAAAAGACTGAAAGTACGCGAGAAAGACCAGAAAAAAGATTTTATCTAAAGAAAATTATTACTGCCAACAAAAATGAGCTTCTACATAGTATATAAAACAGTTAGACTTCCCATATACGTTCCTGCATAAATGAATCAAGGGATAACCATTTCAGGTTAAAGTTGGATTGACAGATCTAGATTAACAGTCTAGAGCTACTTGACCCCATCTACTTTCACATGTTTAGTAGTGTGGTAATCCTGGGAACATGTAGAATTCGTTTTATGAAGGGTTAACTATGCAACTTGTAGGCTCATAAGTCTGTCTTAATGGGGTTGAAAAATATTGTTGTGATAGTAAGTAAATGATAAATGCATTTGTTCACCATCGCTTCTGAAAAGGGGAGAAGAACCTGCAGCTTAAAGGGTTTTTTCAGGGAAATACTATTGATGAGCTATCCTCTGGATAAGTCATGAATAGTTGATCGGCTGGAGTCCGTCGCCCGGGACCCTGACCAGCTGAGTAGGCGCATGCTGTCAGCACCGCAAATACACAGAGGTCCGAGTGGAAGCCTCTGCGCCGACCACTCTGTAGTGGCTGGTGCTTGTAACTGCAGGCACAGCTTGTGTTGATTTCAATGAGATCGGTGCCTGCAGTTACAAGCACCGGTCATCACGCAGAGGACGGTGCAGAGACTTCCGTTGCTTCAGCTCCGACCTCTGTGTATTTGCGGCGCTGACAGCATGTACCCACTCAGCTGATTGCCCGAGCAACAGACCCCAGCCAATTAACTATTGATCTATCCTTAGCAGTCAACACACCACACAAGCGATCCCCCCACATACCCAGAGGAGCAGAGAGATAAGCAATGCTGAGCATGTGCGACCACCTCAGAACATTTACTGAGGTGGACACAGAATAGATACAGCAGGTGGTGCTATTCTAACATTCGTTCTAGAATATCCGGGGATACAAATGTACAAAATGTTTATATGGACTGAATTTAACTATTAGCAAGATTTTTCATGGAACAACCCCTTTAAAATGGTTGTCTGCTTTAGAAAACTATTTTCAAAAACTCTATTAGGCAATTCTGAGTTAATAGAGGGGAAAGCCTCATTGGGACCTCCATAAACTAGTCAGAGCAGAGATTGACTATAAAGAGTGTCTCTTCCTTTGGAGGGCCAACAATATCCATTACGTGATTTCATTGGACACCATGTAATACTCCATTTCTCCTTACAAATTACAGCTTATGTCTCGCTGTCTCAGCATCACGACACCCTGTGATCAGCTTATTTTCAATGGACCCTTCTAACAACAAGGGGTTTTAGTGGACAATCCCTTTAATAAAAGTAGATGTTCTGCTCTCATTTCTAACAGTTTGAGGAAGAGATTCCAACGCGTTGCAGATCTGACTAGTTTCTAGTATTAATAAACATGGAATGCAAAAATGGAATGAACTTCAAAAGTGGAGACTTACTTATCTTCTCTTTAGTTAACACATTTGGTATCAGTTATAAAAATTAGTGCTGGTACCAGTAGCAACAAGTCATATCACTTCTGTCATTTTCTAACCTAATTTTTATATGAGGTCCAGTATTCAGTATACAGATTGTGATATGGTTAACGCTGACACATATTTTACTATCCCATGCCTGCATTTATTCATACCATGAGTATGTAGGTGACACAATTATTTCACTTTGATTTTGACATGCTATAGGAATAGTAAATTAAACAGGAAAGTATGGGAAAACAGCTTACTCGACAAATAGCGTTCAGAATTTAAATCAGTACAAATGACAAGAAGGTGCAGTAGTTGTAAGGCCTAGATATATTTCCTCTTGGACAGTGAAGAATGAGGCCACAGGAAGAACCCTACAAGGACGAGTATTGGCTGCACCATATGGTAACAAAGTTGTTGAATTCCCAACCCTTCTAAACTACAGTTTTCCTGAAAATAAGCCCTACCCTGATTTTTCAGGATTTTCAGAGAGGCTTGAAATATGAGGGGCTGCTGCTAAGTCTTTGGCTTTACCCGGAAAGAAACGAGATAGAAAGATGAAACTTTACATTTATTCCACATACTCTCCACTGATGTCAACACACTTCTTACATTGGTATTCCAAGTTCTGTAAGCCTTGCAAAAAGAAGGATTTCAGTTGTGCCTCAAACCAGTCATCCATAGCAGCCATGGCATCAGAAATGGTGTGAAATTTGGTACCCTTGAGGTGTTTCTTCAGGTTTGGAAACAGATGATAGTTGGAGGGAGCTAGATGTGGTGAATAAGGTGGGTGGTCAACCAGCTGGAAGCCTAGCTCCACCAGTTTTGCCATGGTTGCTTGTGCAGTGTGAGCGGAGGCGTTGTCTTGCAGGAACAAGATTTCTTTGAACAGCTTGCCGTGCCTTTTGGCCTTCAGAGCTGCCTTCAATTGTTCCAAAAGTTCAATGTAATACCTTGCATTGATGGTGGAACCATTTTGAAGGTAGTTCACTAGCACCATGCCCTCCTTATCCCAGAACACAGATGCCATCACTTTACTGGCTGATTTTTGCACCCTGAACTTCTTTGGGTGAGGAGAACCACTGTGCCTCCACTCTTTTGACTGCTCCTTGGTTTCAGGGTCATACAAGTAAATCCAGGTCTCATCCATATTGACCAGTCGATCCAGGAAGTTCTCACACTAACAAATGGACCAGGAAGTTTTCACTCGCATGCTTTTCTGATCTGTTGTCAAATATTTGGGGAACCACTTTGCAGATAGCTTCTTCATGTTCAAATGTTCATGGATAATGACACAAACACATTCACGAGAAATCCCCATGATGTCTGCTATTCCTTTAGCTGAAATTGGCCAATTCTCCAGTATGAGGTTGTACACCGCATCGACGATCTCCGGAACAACAACCTCTCTCGGTCGTCCAGGACGTTCCTCATCATTGGTGCTAAAGTGGCCCATTTTAAATTTGGCAACCCAGTTTTTAACTGTAGAATATGAAGGGTATTGATCCCCCAATGTCTGCAACATCTCACCATGAATATCCTTCGTGAACTTTCCTTACAGAAACAAGAATTTTATCACTCCTCTGCTACAAACACAAAATTTTGTAAACATATATTAGACACATAAGGATTTCATGTGATGTAACACTCGTTACCATAGAAACAAAAAAAGAACACAAAGACTTATCAGCAGCCCCTCATATAAGCCCTACCCTAAAAATAAGCCCTAGCTGCATTACTAAAAAGAAAAAGAATACATTACCTAACAGGCTCAGTCCAGGTCCCTCCGGCAGTTATCCGGAACTCCGACAAGCTTCTTGCAGTCCTCGGCCACCGACAGAAGATCACTTCCTGGTTATGGGATACATAAATCCCAACTTCAGGAAGCGATGGCTCTGATTGGTTCTCGAGTGCATTGTGGAGGCAGGATTTGTGAATTGGACAATCAATGCTGTGGCTCAACCAATTCATAAATTCTGCCTCCATAGCACAATGGCTGTGATTGGTTCTTCGACTGCTGATCAGCCAATGAATGTAGCATTTGATGAACCAATCACAGCCATTGCATTGGTTCATCAAGGCCTGCAATGATTGCCTGAGCAGCACTTGATAACCAATCAGAGCCATCACTTCCTGGAGGCGGGATTTATAAATCCCATAACTAGGAAGTGACCTTCTGTGGGCGACCGAGGACCGCAAGAAGTGCATCACACCTCCAGAGAACAGCAGGAGGAACCTGGACTGAGCCTGCTAGGCAAGTATAATAAGACATCCCCTAGCACCGCTTTTGGGGCAAAAAATAATATATGACAGGGTCTTATTTTCGGGAAAACACTGTAGTTTTAGGGCTACAGTCCAAGGGCGAATTTTCACTGCATTCCCCTTGGCTATGGAAAGCGCATCCCCCCAGTTCATGAGCGGAGAATAGCCGTGATTCTCCATGGTGAGCCTATCTGTCAGATAGGCTCACCACGGAGATCTGTCAGCTGGCTCCTGCTCCGGGGCGGCAGCGGCTCCCACTGCGGAGATTGGCTGTGGGATATCGCAAAGCCCTTGGACAGGCAGCCTTATCGTTTTCACAGCACTGCATGATGACGTAGAACTTTCTCATGTAGGCAAAATTTACAAAGTGCAGTCCTGAATGGCTTCTGCATGGATTTGGTATTGGATGAAGAAGCAGTAGAAGTCTTGAGGATGTCGCAAGCATATTACATAGACCAGAAGCATAACTTAAAGCTTCTGGGCCCCAATAAAAAATCTTTAACAGGGCCCCCAACTATAATGCTTTATTAATAATAAACTTTATTTGTATAGTAAACTTTATTTGTATAGCGCCAACATATTCCGCAGCGCTTACATAGACAGGGGAAATACAGAAAGACAAAATACAAAAGTTACAGAACCACGGTTACATATAGTAATCAGTTGATTGATACAATAGGGGTGAGGGTCCTGCTCCAACGAGCTTACATACTACAAGTAATGGGGTAATACAGAAGGTAAAGGGGCTGGAGATGTGCACGGTATGGCCAAGTGGGGAGTGAGCGATGTTATACACATAGACAATGGTCAGACATTTGGCCGCGTGACGGCAAAAACGGTATGACTGCATGAGCGGTTTATGATGGCTAGCAGGGATTGCAGTCAATAGGACAGAGAGCATGTTATCAGGTGGAGTACAGAGGGGTTTGTTTAGGGTATGCGGTATGTCTCCCTGAAGAGGTGCATTTTTAGAGCACGCCTGAAGTTCTGCGGGTCCTGGATTGCTCGGGTAGCCTTTGGTAGTGCGTTCCAGAGGATTGGTGCTGCTCTGGAGAAGTCTTGGAGGCGGGAATGAGAAGTTCAAATTAAAGGGGCACTCAGTCTGGTTTCATTAGCAGATCGGAGAGCCCGGGCTGGGTGATAGATTGAGATGAGGGAAGCAATATAGGGGGGCGCTGCACTGTGGAGGGCTTTGTGGATGAAGGTAGCGAGTTTAAACTGAATTCTGTATTTAACAGGCAGCCAGTGCAGTGACCGGCACAGGGCAGAGGCATCTGAGTAGCGGCTGGACAGGAAGATGAGCCTGGCTGCCGCATTCAGGATGGACTGGAGAGGGTAGAGTCTGGTGCAGGGGAGGCCGATCAACAATGAGTTGCAATAATCGAGCCGGGAGTGGATGAGGGCTACAGTAAGCGTTTTTAGCGTGTCCATAGTGAGAAAAGAGTGGATTCTTGCGATGTTCTTGAGGTGCAGCTGACATGTTCCGGCGAGAGATTGGATGTAGGGGGTAAATGAGAGATCAGAGTCGAATATGACCCCAAGGCAGCGGGCATGTTTTCTAGGACTTATGGTAGCGCCACACACTGAGATAGAGATGTCAGGATGAGGTCGGTTAGTGGAGGGTGGAAATACCAGTAAGTCAGTTTTAGAGAGATTTAGTTTTAGGTAGAGAGAGGACATAGTGTTAGAGACAGCGGACAGACAGTCGGTGATGTTTTGGAGAAAAGGTGCAGAGATGTCACGGGCAGAGGTGTATAACTGGGTGTCATCAGCATAGAGGTGGTATTGGAGGCCAAATCTCCTGATGGTTTATCCAATAGGGGCTGTGTAGATAGAGAAATGAAGGGGGCCGAGGACCGAGCCCTGGGGGACCCCAACAGCAAGAGGAAGAGGAGGGGAGGTAGAGCCAGCAAAGGAGACACTGAAAGAGCGGTCAGATAAGTAGGAGGAGAACCAGGAGAGAGCAGTGTCCTTTAGGCCAATGGAGCAAAGCATACTGAGGAGGAGTTTGTGGTCAACAGTGTCAAGTGCTGCGGAGAGGTCGAGGAGGATCAGTAGGTAGTAATCGCCCCTCGATTTGGCTGTCAGTAGGTCATTGGATACCTTTGTAAGGGCAGTTTCTGTCGAGTGTTGAGGTCGGAAGCCAGTCTGTAGGGGGTCAAGGAGAGAGTTCTCTGATAGATAGCTTACAAGGCGGGAGTAAACCAGGCGTTTTAGTAGTTTGGAGATGAAGGGGAGGTTTGAGATGGGTCGGTAGTTGGCAGCATCGGTCGCGTCCAGAGTCGGCTTCTTTAGCAGTGGGGATATTATGGCCTGTTTGAAAGAAGAGGGAAAGATGCCAGAGGTCAGAGAGAGGTTGAATATAGTGGTGAGATGGGAGATGACCACTGGGGAGAGGGATCGGAGGAGGTGTGAGGGGAGGGGGTCGCTAGCGCAGGTGGTAGGGCGAGCAGAGAAGAGCAATTTGGAGACTTCTTCCTCTGTCACTGGTCTGAGTACAGACAGTGAGCAGGAGCTAGATCTAGTATTGAAGAGACTAGGGTCAGGGCTGGTCTGGGATTGGGAAGTTATTTCCTGGCGGATGTCGTCAATTTTCTTTTTGAAGTAGGCAGCCAGCTCTTCAGCACTGAGATCCATCACAGGGGGCTGCGGTTTAGGGCTGAGAAGGGAGTGAAAAGTATCAAAGAGCCATTTAGGGTTGTGTGATAGTGAGGAGACAAGAGAAGTGAAATAGACTTGTTTGGCGTGGTGGAGAGCGAGGTTGTAGGTTCTGAGCATGAATTTGTAGTGGAGGAAGTCTGCGGACGTTTGCGACTTCCTCCACAGCCGTTCAGCACTTCTAGAGCACTGCCAGATGAAGCGCGTTTGAGACGTGAGCCAGGGTTGCCGCTTTCTACATCGGATGGCTTGGGTCCTGGGGGGTGCCGCTTCATCCAGGGCATGTTTGAGAGCGGTGTAGTACTGAGCGGCAGCCAGGTTGGGGCAGGAGAGGATAGAGATAGGCGATAGAGTAGACTGTAGGGACTCAGCAAAGTCCTGGGTGTGAATGGCCTTAAGGTTCCTGTAGGTACGGTAGGTAGGTGAGTCTGGAGAGATGTTAGGGAAATGTTATGGATGTTATTCATACTACTAGACTTGCTATATGGAGAAGATAGGCCTTATGGGCCCCCTAAGGCTCCTGGGCCTGGGAGCAACCGCATGCCCTATAGTTACGCCCCTGGATAGACATATCCTGCAAGAGCTTTACTTTCTAGGAGGTTTAATCTCTGTTGTCTGAATTTATATGACTAAGAAGCATTTTAGAGTGATTAGCAAAAAGTTCTGCTTTTTTCTTTTAAAAAGAGTGCCACTATAGTCCATGGGCTGTGTTTACAGCTTACCTACATTCAAATATCTATATAATTTTATCTTTTCTGTTGAGTTTACTTATTTGACCCTGTAAAGATTTGCCTTCCATTCTCCATGTGACGTTGTCCCCTGATTGGCCGATATTTCCAGCAGTCACGGTAACATCACTCTCATCTTCTAGACTCCTGTCCTGATTTTCTACAGTTCGTAACAGTTTTGTCTCCTCTTTGCTAGTCACATATGTGCGCCTCTCTCTGTGTCTAAAAGGGCAAGTACCACCAAAGCCTTCTGCCACCCTCCTATCACTTGCTGCCCAAGTTATTATAAGGGACCCTCCACCATTGCTCTGGGCATGGACAGTAAGGCCCAATGTGGCCCCAGTTTTCTTTACAGTATTTATTATTCTTGTTGAATTTGACATCACCTCGACTTTTTATATTGAAGGGGTTTTGTCATTAAAAAAAAACCAATACTTACCTATTCCTCCCCAGGCAAACTCCTTACCGCATCTTCTCCTTGCTGATCTTCTCCAGTCCCCCGGGTCACCTCACCTCAGGCCCACCAGATCCTCTTCTTCATGTTATAGAGCGCCAGTGACGGTCACGTCCCTGTGATTGTAGCATTCACTGGCTAGGAAGGAATGCTGATCTATTGCAGAGACAGCACACATGAGCAGTCTCTGCAATAGCTCTGCACTCCGTGCTGGGCTGTGAACTAGTGACATAGCATACATTTCCGGACAGGAAGGAGACTGCCTGTAAATGTATGTAACCTCACAGGAAACAGAAGAATCAGCCAGCTGGAGGTGCGGTGACCCGGGAGACTACAAGAGGCAGAAGAAAATCAGCTAGGAGAAAATCTGATAAGAAGACTGACAGGGGAGGAATAGTTTAGTATAGAATTTTTTTTTTCACCCATTAAGGACCAGGCACGGTAAATATACGGCGCCTGGTCCTGGGCTTAGAGCACCGCCAATAGTAAAATTACGGCAGTGCTTTAAGCCTCCTGTTAGCAACAGCTGATAACCCAGTGGAGAAGGCAGGAGGGGTTTTTAACCCTTCCTGCCTTTCCTTCCCCTAGTACACAGCGCTCAATGAGCACTGTGTACTAGAAAGTGAAAGCAGAACTGTAGCTTTCACTCCAGGAGCCCGGGGGGTCATGTGACCTCTGAGGTTCCCTGCTACAGCAGAGCTGGAGGGTCAAACTAGATCCTGGCCAGCTCTGCCAGTGACTAATGTCACTACAGGGGTTGTTTTTCCCTGTAAGTGGGCTCCTAGCCCCAGCTACAGTGGGAAAGTGTCAAATAAAGAAAAAAAATGAATGTCCCCCAGAGATCTTATATGACGTCATGGGGGACATAGATAGTAAAAAACAAGATTACATACACAAAGAAAACAATATTACAGAATAAAACAACAATACATACATAAGAAAGAAAATAACACAAAGTCGACGCCAACCAAAACTGTCGCCGTATGCGCCCTGTAAACCAAAACCATACATACTATATATCAAAACGTCCAAAACAAATAGAGGAACCCCTTCCCATACTTTATTTTAGCATAAATATACTAAAGCAAAAACATAACTATAAATGTTAAAAAAATCATTTTTTTTTTTTACCCCCAATAAGAAGATATTTATAAAAAGATATTTATAAAATCACCCTATATGTCACAGAAAAAAAAGGCAGTAAAAATAATTTTGGTAGCTAAAGGAAACAAAATAAGGCAGTAAAACCACCACATGGGTAAAATCCCTAAAAAGTGTCTGGTCCTTAAGGTACAAAACAGCTTGGTCCTTAAGGGGTTAATGACAGAACCCCTTTCACCATTTTTTCTCATTTCCTCCCCAACGTGGCCTCTGCTGGTCTATGAAAGATTGACATCTGCCAGCCCTGGCTTCTGCCCAGCCTACTATGGTTTCTGCGTGCTGCCTTTGTAGGTAGCTGCCTGCTGCTCATTGGTAACTGCTAAGTTGAAGCACATGCAGCACCGGTATAGTGAAAGCTGCAAGATCTCACGATAACGACGAGATCTCATACTGTGATGCAGGGACTTGTAGGGAAGGTGCTTTGTGCACCAGTATTGTAGAACCCAGATGTTCCAGCCCGACTGTTGCAGAGAGTCGGGTTCATTATATGGAGGTATTTTTAATGACATATATTTACAAAAATATTTATTTTGAGGGGATCTGAGTACAGAATAAAAAATGATGCGCAAATTCCGATGAAAGGTCTTCTTTATATGTTGCTGTTATCCTTTATGTTGAAGTGGTTTGTAATAAACTAAATATGCAAGGCTACTTTCTATGGCTACTATTACGTGAGTGCTAGTGTCTGCCGTAAGCACTCGTGTTTGTCCGATAACCATTCGTGCAGCCCAACAGTTAGCACTATTACATGAGCATTAAAGGCAATCATGTTATAGCATCCTTACAGAAATTGCTCCACTCTTGTTGATCAGCTTTGTCTTATTCATGTGACAGACAGATAATCTGCCCACGCTAACAAGGGCCGACTATCAAGAGCATCTCGGTCAGCCTTTTGTCAATAATAGTACAACAAGTAGATTATCTGTACTATGAGAACAAACAATAATTAATACAATTGTTAGTCCCCATAGAGCTGTTATTGGTTGGCTGAACATCTTCTCATTCTCCTGGGGAGTCAAAAAGGGGCATAAGGCTATGCCACTTTAAAAGCATGGCAACGTAGTCTAAGGCCAGCATCAAAGTCCAGAGTCGGAAAGAGCCCTGGCTTAGCTCTCTATTGACAGCCCAGCTCCTGCTCAAATAGCTTGATGTGGAGAAACCTCTGATCCTGGATGTTTAACTCCTTATATCTCCTCCTATCACCCATCGGCACCCCAGCGATGCGATCACAAGGAGCTGAAGGGTATTTACACCTGATCAAGGCCTCTGGATCTACCATGCAAGCCAGCCTGTCTTAAGTAGGACCTGGTAGGAGAACTGTCATAAGTATACTACACTGTACTACATAAGTAGTGCAGTGTATTATACTAGCAATTGAACATTAAACTCTTCAAATCCCTTTGAAGAACCAAAAAAGTGAAAAAAGTTAAATAATGTTTAACTTAAATAAGGTACATTAAAAAACTATATTTTTACTTACAAAACACCTTTTATTATGAAAAAATAAAGAAATAAACACATTAGGTATAGCTACATTTGTAATGACTCCTACTATAAAAATATTTGCAGTGCTTCCACCATGTGATAAGGCAGCCTAAAACCCATAAAGGATTCAGCAGTGCAACACATTTCAGTATCCCGGGTAGTGTCAGGTGATGAGCACCCATGTGTTATAAACGCACTTGATAACTGGATCTTTTTTACAGACAGAACCTGATGTTTTTCATCAGTGATAAAGTAATGGGCGCACACCTTCTATGGTTATTCCATACGGTCCAAGGATTTACAGGCTTGTTTTATTAGACCTCTAGAGGTAGATTTCTGGGAATGCATCATCATTTCCTTCCGAAGAACCAATCATCCTTTCACAGAACCAATTATATTAGCCACTGTGCTATTTTATATGCTACTTAATTTCCCAAGCGAGTGTCTCACTCAAATATCATTAAATATAGATGATGCGAATGACCAAAATTGGCTAACCTGTGAATTTTATTTGAAATTCTGCAAGTAAAACTGCTAAGCTTCATCGGGAAGTCGTCGTCCATGAATAGTATCTAGCTAGACCCGTGTGTCTTCTATATAGGTATCCCAATTTCTGCACATAAATGTTATTCATTGTGTAATGATACATTATACAATTCTCCACTACGCTTTCTGTATAATTGTTAGAGATGAGCGAGCACCAAAATGCTCGGGTGCTCGTTATTCGGGACGAACTTTTCGCGATGCTCGAGGGTTCGTTTCGAGTAACGAACCCCATTGAAGTCAATGGGCGACCCGAGCATTTTTGTATTTCGCCGATGCTCGCTAAGGTTTCCTTGTGTGAAAATCTGGGCAATTCAAGAAACTGATGGGAACGACACAGCAACGGATAGGGCAGGCGAGGGGCTACATGTTGGGCTGCATCTCAAGTTCACAGGTCCCACTATTAAGCCACAATAGCGGCAAGAGTGGGGCCCCCCCCCTCCCAAAAACTTTTACTTCTGAAAAGCCCTCATTAGCAATGCATACCTTAGCTAAGCACCACACTACCTCCAACAAAGCACAATCACTGCCTGCATGACACTCCACTGCCACTTCTCCTGTGTTACATGCTGCCCAACCGCCCCCCCTCCCCCCCACAGCGCACACCAAAGTGTCCCTGCGCAGCCTTCAGCTGCCCTAATGCCTCACCACCCTCATGTCTATTTAGAAGTGCGTCTGCCATGAGGAGGAACCGCAGGCACACACTGCAGAGGTTGGCACGGCTAGGCAGCGACCCTCTTTAAAAGGGGCGGGGCGATAGCCCACAATGCTGTACAGAAGCAATGAGAAATAGAATCCTGTGCCACCGCCATCAGGAGCTGCACACGTGGGCATAGCAATGGGGAACCTATGTGCCACACACTATTCATTCTGTCAAGGAGTCTCTGCATGCCCCAGTCAGACTGGGGTTCTTTACAAGTGGACACAGATGCATTTATAATTCCCTGTGGACCCACAGCATGGGTGGGTGCCAGGAAGCCACCGGCGGTACATAGAAATATCCATTGCATTGCCCAACACAGCTGAGGTAGTAATGTCGTGCTTAATGCAGGTGGGCTTCGGCCCACACTGCATGCCCCAGTCAGACTGGGGTTCTTTACAAGTGGAAACAGATGCATTTATAATTCCCTGTGGACCCACAGCATGGGTGGGTGCCAGGAAGCCACCGGCGGTACATAGAAATATCCCATTGCATTGCCCAACACAGCTGAGGTAGTAATGTTGTGCTTAATACAGGTGGGCTTCGGCCCACACTGCATGCCCCAGTCAGACTGAGGTTCTTTACAAGTGGACAGATGTAGGTTAAACTCCGTGTGCACCTACAGCATGGGTGGCTCCCTGGAACCCACCGGCGGTACATAAAAATATCCCATTGCATTGCCCAACACAGCTGAGGTAGTAATGTCGTGCTTAATGCAGGTGGGCTTCGGCCCACACTGCATGCCCCAGTCAGACTGGGGTTCTTTACAAGTGGAAACAGATGCATTTATAATTCCCTGTGGACCCACAGCATGGGTGGGTGCCAGGAAGCCACCGGCGGTACACAGAAATATCACATTGCATTGCCCAACACAGCGGATGTAACGTCAGCTGTAATGCAGGTGGGCTAAAAATTCATTTGATTACACTGTAGGCGAGGGCCCACAAAAATTGCTGTATCAACAGTACTAATGTACATCCAAAAAATTGGCCATGGCCAACCAATAGGGCAGGTGAAACCCATTAATCGCTTTGGCTAATGTGGCTTAAGTGGTAACTAGGCCTGGAGGCAGCCCAGTTTAACGAAAAATTGGTTCAAGTTAAAGTTTCAACGCTTTTAAGAGCATTGAAACATATAAAAATTGTTTACAAAAATTATATGAGTGAGCCTTGTGGCCCTAAGAAAAATTGCCCGTTCAGCGTGTTTACGTGAGGTTTCAGGAGGAGGAGCAGGAGGAGGAGGAGGAATATTAGACACAGATTGATGAAGCAGAAATGTCCCCGTTTTGGATGGTGAGAGAGAACGTAGCTTCCATCCGCGGGTGCAGCCTACGTATTGCTTACGTATCGCTGCTGTCCGCTGGTGGAGAAGAGAAGTCTGGGGAAATCCAGGCTTTGTTCATCTTGATGAGTGTAAGCCTGTCGGCTCTGTCGTTTGACAGGTGGGTACGCTTATCCGTGATGATTCCCCCAGCCACACTAAACACACTCTCTGACAAGACGCTAGCCGCAGGACAAGCAAGCACCTCCAGGGCATACAGCGCGAGTTCAGGCCACGTGTCCAGCTTCGACACCCAGTAGTTGTAGGGGGCAGAGGCGTCACGGAGGACGGTCGTGCGATCGGCTACGTACTTCCTCACCATCCTTTTACAGTGCTCCCGCCGACTCAGCCTTGACTGGGGAGCGGTGACACAGTCTTGCTGGGGAGCCATAAAGCTGGCAAAGGCCTTGGAGAATGTTCCCCTGCCTGCGCTGTACATGCTTCCTGATCTCTGCGCCTCCCCTGCTACCTGGCCCTCGGAACTGCGCCTTCTGCCACTAGCGCTGTCGGATGGGAAGTTTACAATCAGTTTGTCCACCAGCGCCCTGTGGTATAGCATCATTCTCGAACCCCTTTCCTCTTCGGGAATGAGAGTGCAAAGGCTCTCCTTATACCGTGGATCGAGCAGTGTGTACACCCAGTAATCCGTAGTGGCCAGAATGCGTGTAACGCGAGGGTCACGAGAAAGGCATCCTAACATGAAGTCAGCCATGTGTGCCAGGGTACCTGTACGCAACACATGACTGTCCTCACTAGGAAGATCACTTTCAGGATCCTCCTCCTCCTCCTCTTCCTCCTACTCAGGCCATACACGCTGAAAGGATGACAGCCCAGCAGCATGTGTACCCTCACCAGTGGGCCAAGCTGTCTCTTCCCCCTCCTCCTCATCCTCCTCATGCTCCTCCTCCTCCTCAACGCGCTGAGATATAGACAGGCGGGTGCTCTGACTATCCAGCGACATACTGTCTTCCCCCGGCTCTGTTTCCGAGCGCAAAGCGTCTGCCTTTATGCTTTGCAGGGAACTTCTCAAGATGCATAGCAGAGGAATGGTGACGCTAATGATTGCAGCATCGCCGCTCACCACCTGGGTAGACTCCTCAAATTTTCCAAGATCCTGGCAGATGGCTGCCAACCAGGCCCACTCTTCTGTAAAGAATTGAGGAGGCTGACTCCCACTGCGCCGCGCAAGTTGGAGTTGGTATTCCACTATAGCTCTACGCTGCTCATAGAGTCTGGCCAACATGTGGAACGTAGAGTTCCACTGTGTGGGCACGTCGCACAGCAGTCGGTGCACTGGCAGATTAAACCTATGTTGCAGTGTCCGCAGGGTGGCAGCGTGCGTGTGGGATTTGCGGAAATGTGCGCAGAGCTGGCGCACCTTTCCGAGCAGGTATGACAAGTGGGGGTAGCTTTTCAGAAAGCGCTGAACCACCAAATTAAAGACATGGGCCAGGCATGGCACGTGCGTGAGGCTGCCGAGCTGCAGAGCCGCCACCAGCTTACGGCCGTTGTCACACACGACCATGCCCGGTTGGAGGCTCAGCGGCGCAAGCCAGTGGTCGGTCTGCTCTGTCAGACCCTGCAGCAGTTCGTGGGCCGTGTGCCTCTTCTCTCCTAAGCTGAGTAGTTTCAGCACGGCCTGCTGACGCTTGCCCACCGCTGTGCTGCCACGCCGCGTGACACCGACTGCTGGCGACGTGCTGCTGACACATCTTGATTGCGAGACAGAGGTTGCGTAGGAGGAGGAGGAGGAGGAAGGTGCTTTAGTGGAGGAAGCATACACCGCCGCAGATACCACCACCGAGCTGTGGCCCGCAATTCTGGGGGTGGGTAGGACGTGAGCGGTCCCAGGCTCTGACTCTGTCCCAGCCTCCACTAAATTCACCCAATGTGCCGTCAGGGAGATATAGTGGCCCTGCCCGCCTGTGCTTGTCCACGTGTCCGTTGTTAAGTGGACCTTGGCAGTAACCGCGTTGGTGAGGGCGCGTACAATGTTGCGGGAGACGTGGTCATGCAGGGCTGGGACGGCACATCGGGAAAAGTAGTGGCGACTGGGAACCGAGTAGCGCGGGGCAGCCGCCGCCATCATGCTTTTGAAAGCCTCCGTTTCTACAAGCCTATACGGCAGCATCTCTAGGCTGATCAAGTTTGCAATGTGCACGTTTAACACTTGAGCGTGCATGTGCATGGCGTCGTACTTGCGCTTGCGCTCAAACTGTGGCACTAGCGACGTCTGGACGCTGCGCTGAGAGACATTGCTGGATGGGGCCGAGGACAGCGGAGGTGAGGGTGTGGGTGCAGGCCAGGAGACGGTAGTGCCTGTGTCCTCAGAGGGGGGTTGGATCTCAGTGGCAGGTTGGGGCACAGGGGGAGAGGCAGTGGTGCAAACCAGAGGCGGTGAACGGGCATCGTCCCACCTTGTGGGGTGCTTCGCCATCATATGCCTGCGCATGCTGTTGGTGGTGCCTCCCCAGCTGATCTTGGCGCGACAAAGGTTGCACACCACTGTACGTCGGTCGTCAGGCGTCTCTGTGAAAAACTGCCACACCGTAGAGCACCTTGACCTGTGCAGGGTGGCATGGCGCGAGGGGGCGCTTTGGGAAACAGTTGGTGGATTATTCGGCCTGGCCCTGCCTCTACCCCTGGCCACCGCACTGGCTCGGCCTGTGCCCACACCCTCACTTGGCCCTCCGCGTCCTCGCCCGCGTCCACATCCTATAGGCCTACCCCTACCCCTCAGCATGCTGTATTACCAGTGAGTTGATTTCCCAGGCAGGAAAGAAATTGGCGCAAGGCTGCACTCAACCGTAGCTGGTTGCGTCTGATTTTTTTACGTTCTCCACGCAGCACAGATGTACCCAGAGCCCTTAGGACTGACACAGGCAGGGCAAATATACTTTCTTCCCTTTTGTTTAAAAGGATAGGCCCACTGCGTCTATTCACTGAATAATAAATTTAATAACTGTGTTGCGGCCCTGCAAAACTGTCACAGAACTTTACTGTTGCAGAGTTACTAACTGTGGCAGAGCAGGTATTTCCCAGGCAGGAAAGAAATTGGCGCAAGGCTGCACTCAACCGTAGCTCGTTGCGTCTGATTTTTTTACGTTGTCCACGCAGCACACACGTACACGGAGACCTTAGGACTGACACAGGCAGGCCAAATATAATTTCTTTTCCTTTTTTGCAAAGGGAAGGACCCACTGCGTATATTCAATGAACAATAACTTTTAGAACTGTAGTGTGGCCCTGAAAAAGTGACACACAACTTTAGTGTAGCAGAGTTATTAACTCTAGCAGAGCAGGTATTTGCCAGTCAGGAAAGACAATGGCGCAAGCCTGCAGTAAACCGTAGCTGGTTGCGTCTGATTTTTGTACGTTGTCCACGCAGCACACACGTACACGGAGACCTTAGGACTGACACAGGCAGGCCAAATATAATTTCTTTTCCTTTTTTGCAAAGGGAAGGACCCACTGCGTATATTCAATGAACAATAACTTTTAGAACTGTAGTGTGGCCCTGAAAAAGTGACACACAACTTTAGTGTAGCAAAGTTATTAACTCTAGCAGAGCAGGTATTTGCCAGTCAGGAAAGAAATTGGCGCAAGGCTGCACTTAACCGTAGCTGGTTGCGTCTGATTTTTTTACGTTCTCCACGCAGCACAGACGTACACGGAGACCTTAGGACTGACACAGGCAGGCCAAATATAATTTCTTTTCCTTTTTTGCAAAGGGAAGGACCCACTGCGTATATTCAATGAACAATAACTTTTAGAACTGTAGTGTGGCCCTGAAAAAGTGACACACAACTTTAGTGTAGCAGAGTTATTAACTCTAGCAGAGCAGGTATTTGCCAGTCAGGAAAGACAATGGCGCAAGCCTGCAGTAAACCGTAGCTGGTTGCGTCTGATTTTTGTACGTTGTCCACGCAGCACACACGTACACGGAGACCTTAGGACTGACACAGGCAGGCCAAATATAATTTCTTTTCCTTTTTTGCAAAGGGAAGGACCCACTGCGTATATTCAATGAACAATAACTTTTAGAACTCTAGTGTGGCCCTGAAAAAGTGACACACAACTTTAGTGTAGCAGAGTTATTAACTCTAGCAGAGCAGGTATTTGCCAGTCAGGAAAGACAATGGCGCAAGCCTGCAGTAAAGCGTAGCTGGTTGCGTCTGATTTTTGTACGTTGTACACGCAGCACACACGTACACGGAGACCTTAGGACTGACACAGGCAGGCCAAATATAATTTCTTTTCCTTTTTTGCAAAGGGAAGGACCCACTGCGGATATTCAATGAACAATAACTGTGTTGTGGCCCTGCCTACACAATTCTGTCCCTGTAGTATCAATGGAGGGTGCAATGCTCTGCACAGACGATTTTTAGAAAAAAAAAAATATGCAACACTGCTAACAGCAGCCAGCACAGTACTGCACACGCTTAAATTTGGCCCTAGAAAGGACCGTTGAGGTTCTTGAAGGCTACACTAACTCCTAACACTCTCCCTGCCTATGCACCACTTCTGTCCCTAATGCCGGGTGCAATGTTCTGCACTGCCGATTTTGAGGAGAAAAAAAAAACACTGCTAGCAGCAGCCTGCACACAAGTAGATGTGGCCCTAAGAAGGACCTTTGGGGTTCTTGAAGCCTACACTGACTCCTAACGCTCTCCCTACAGCAGCACCAGCACGATAGTACTTTCCCTCAGCTAACTCACAAGGCATGTGTGGCGAGCCGCGGGAGGGGCCGACTTTTATACTCGGGTGACACCTGATCTTCCCAGCCACTCACTGCAGGGGGGTGGTATAGGGCTTGAACGTCACAGGGGGAAGTTGTAATGCCTTCCCTGTCGTTCAATTGGCCAGAAAAGCGCGCTAACGTCTCAGAGAGGAAACTGAAAGTAACCAGAACACCGCGTGGTACTCGTTACGAGTAACGAGCATCCCGAACACCCTAATATTCGCACGAATATCAAGCTCGGACGAGTACGTTCGCTCATCTCTAATAATTGTCTCATGTTTGTGAATATATCCCTGCTTGCTGTTGTTCTATGGGTATCTTCATTGTGGAAGTAAAGTAAAATGCTTTAAAAACTGATCGCACTCGAGCGTTTTTTTAGTGCTCCCAAAGAAAAAAATGGGAAATTATTGAACAAGAATCACAAAAAAGTAGAACATCCAGCAATTTTACAAACGTAGACTATCAGTACGAGTGGAAAATCGCTCATGTGAATTAACGCATTCCAATGAATGGCCTCTTTTCCTGTGCAAGTTCTATCCATCGTGGAATCAAACGGAACTCCCAAGCAAACATCGCCGTTGTAAATACATCCTAAGGGCAGATTCAGACGAACGTAGGTGCAACTATGCTCACCAGCACAGAGTGTAGTTGCGCCTGAATGAGAGGAAGAACCCTTCGCCGGCTTTTCAAAGTCAGTGCCAGAGTCAGGAGTTTGAGAAAAGCCGCGGGAAGATAGGTGCTGCCCGATCTGTCCCTCACGTAGTATTCACTACATGCAGGAAAGACAGGGCTGGTCCTATCCAATTGATATCAGTGCTTTCGTCTTGTCCTGTAATGTGGTCATGATAATCATAACGAGAAAACCATGTTCGTCTGAATCCGCCCTAAGGTTGTCTTCACACAGGCAAAAGTGTAACTATACATGTATTTGCGCTGCGTATTTGCACGATAGGCATTGAGTTTTCGTGCGCGTGTGCATATTTCACTGTATTTTTTTGTATGCGCATGTCCTGTGTATTTAGGTATGCAAAAACACGTACGCATGCTCCCATTGATTGAAATTAGGTTTAATATGTGCTATTTTCATGCGCAATAGGCACGAAAATAGGACACTGTTTTTTCTTTGTGCAACCGAAATGCGTACGCGAAAAAACTCGTGACGGAACCCATTAAAATCAATGGGTTCTGTTCACTGTGAATTGCGTGCACAGATTTTGCTGCCCGCAGCGTTGTTGTGCCTTAACAAGGGGAATCCCTTTGCCAAATGCAGGAAAGATGGGGAAGGTCCTATCTTTTATCGCTCATACAATTAAGGGACAAGAATCCTGCTAACTCCATTGATATCAGTGGTTTTCTTTTGTCCCGTCATGTGGCTATGATTATCACAGTCGCATAAAGGAAGAAAACTACGCTCGTCTGAATCCACCCTAAGCAAAAAAGATTGCAGCGTGTCCTATTTTGCAGCAATTTTTGGATGAAAATCACGCATTCAAGTCAATGGGTGCATTTCAAAAAAACTCATTGCACTTGCTTGATGTGATTGTAATCCGTTTATCGAATATAGGCACGGAAACCTAAAATAAAAATGTTCATAACCCATCATGCATCATTTTTAGGCACATAAAATCGGATGCAAACGGGTAAAAATCACTCAGAAAGAATTACAGAAACTCATTAAAAAATTGCCTTGAGGGCTTAAACACATGGGCGTCTTTTAGTGCCACGTTTCCTTGCATCGGGTGTTACGTATTTGCATGTGCAACTGCATTTTTAAATGTAGTTTCTGCACACGCAAATCATGCGCATTTGCAAGCAAAAATTCCTGCAGCCATGGTCCTGTTAATTTAAATGGCTAATTAGTCTAATTAGTTTCATATGTTCTATTTTCCCGCGCAAAGGGGCAAAAAAATAGAACATGCATATTTTTTTGCGCAGTGGAATTGCGCACACAAAATACATACTGGTAAACAAATCCATTAAAATCAATGGGTTCTATTTAGAGATGAGCGAGGACCAAAATGCTTGGGTCTTCGTTATTCGAGTGAGCTTTTCGTGAAATTCAAGAGCTCTATTCGAGTAACGAACCCCATTGACTTTAATGGGAGACTCGAGCATTTTTGTATGTGACCCGCCAGTTGCCAAGCTTTTTTCTCTCTCTCTCTCTCCCCCAAGCCAGCCACATATCCACAAACTACCATTGATGTGCGCAGCGTCGCAGCGGGGAGGGGTCAAATTTGACACGTCACAGTGGGGAGGGGCCAAAACTGGAGTGGGTCGAACATGGCGTGATGCTCACTCGAGTAGTGAGCACCATCGAGTATGCTAATACTCGAATGAGCATCAAGCTTGGAAGAGTACGTTCGCTCAACTCTAGTTCTATTCTAAATACTGTATTTGCACATCAGTGTGAATCCGGTCTTAGACCTCTGTCACACTAATGCATTTGCACACAAAACTTTGGCACTTAATATGCAGAAAATAGAACCCATTGATTTCAATGGGTTTGTTCACAATCACGTATTTTGCATGCACAACTGCGTTACGCAGAAAACCCCAGCATGCTCTATTTTCGCAGGAAAAGAACACATCTTGAGCTCATTAAACTAATTTGCCATTTCAATGGCTGAGAGGATGAGTTGTGCGTGCAAAAAAGTACAGTAAAGAAACACTGTTACGCACACAAATACAGAAAGCCCGATGCTAAATTGTGTGCACAAATATGCACATGCCTGTATGACATAGGTCTTAGGGCTTAAACTGATAGGTGCATGTGCTAATATGCTTGGCGCTACAGAGCATATTAACACATTAATGTTTTTTTTTTTTGTTTTTTTTGATCATTCAAACTCCGTGCTATTGTGCGCAAGTTTGAAAAAAAAAAAGCGGGAAGATAGGTCCTGCCCTAATTTTATCACCCGTAGAAAAACTATGTGTGAGAAAGAGAGTGCAAGTCCTATGTTTTCTTGCTTGTAGTATTAATGAGCAAGAATCCCGCTAGTGAAAACAAAACCATTGAAATCAATGGTCTTGTTTCGTCTCATTTTGCATCTGTCTGTTTAAGCCCCAGTAGTAAGGGGAAAACTCATTCAATTGGCCTCTAAAACTAAGGAGTTATGAGCATTGGAATTAAAGGAAGCACATTATTTATCCCGATTGACCCCCTACAGTCCGGTTTCTGCCCTCTACACTTGACGGAAACCGCCTTTACAAAAGTGTCAAATGACCTCCTGACGGCCAAATCGAGGATCAACTACTCCCTACTGATCCTCCCCGATCTCTCCGCAGCATTTGAGATTGTTAACCACAAACTCCTCCTCAGTATGATTCGCTTCATCGGCCTAAAGGACACTGCTCTCTCCTGGTTCTCCTTGTACCTATCGCTCATTCAGTATCTCCTTTGCTGGCTCTATCTCCCCTCCTTTTCCCCTTGCTGTTGGGGTCCCCCAGGGCTCAGTCCTCGGCCCCCTCCTCTTCTCCATCTCCACAGCCTCTATTGAACAAGCCATGAGGAGTTTTGGCTTTCAGTACCATCTGTATGCTGACGACACCCAGTTATACACCTCTTACTGTGACATCACAGCAGCATAACTCCAGAACGCCACCGACTGTCTGTCCGCTGTCTCTAACACTATGCCCTCTCTCTTCCTAAAATTGAATGTTTCAAAAACTGACTTACTGGTGTTTCTGCCCTCTACTTACCAACCTCATCCTGACATCTCCATCTCAGTGTGTGGTACCATCATAATTCCCAGACAGCACGCCCGCTGTCTTGGGGTTATATTCAATTCTAATCTCTCCTTTACCCCCTATATCCATTCTCTGGCCTGAGCATGTCAGCTGCACCTCAAGAACATCACAAGAATGTGCTCTTTTCTCACCTGGACACGCTAAAAATGCTCACAGTTGCCCTCATCCACTCTCCTCTTAATTATTGCAACTCGCTGCTGATTGGCCTCCCCTGCACCAGACATTCCCCTCTCCAATCCATCCCGAATGTGGCAGCCAGGCTCATCTTCCTGCATATGTCCCGAGGAACAGTGACGGTTCCGGATGAATTCTGAGCCGGAGGAGAGGGGCCACATCCGAAAATGCAATCTATATGCCTGCTGAAAGACAAAAAAAACTTGCTCCTCTCCCCTGAAAATACCTCAGGAAGACGACACTTGGGCTCGGGAATAGAAGGGGCGGTAGAAACATGCACAAACTCCCGCTGCTCCTGGGCCACCATACGACTGAACAGGTCTTGGATAACGACCACTAAATCCTGCAACTGACTTGCCAGGGTACTCATGGCCTCCATTGGAAAGCAATTTTAAGGGCCAGTTATTATGTTAAGGTATACTACCCTTGATACGCCAGCCCGGGTGCCCTAGATCTCACCCAGAACCCCTGTCCCTGCCTGCTTGCCTCCACTCTTGGCTAAACCCAGGTGGGCAACTGGGCGTCGGTCCCTACTCTCACTAGGGACCATTGCAAGTCTCTGCCCGACCTTTAAACAAAAGCCTCCGCCCAGGGGTGGAGAGAGGGAGACAGCCAACTCCCAACAGAACATAATAAAAGGGAGCTCGTGCATGGCAGTTGCACTCACAGGTGCGCGCGCATGGTGCCGTGCGCCACCAGCACCACGCCGGCCAGGCACCTGCGCCCCTAGCGACGCGCCCCGACCGCGGGACCCCACACACCACCGCCTTGGGAGGACCAGCAACCGCCGCATGGTAACACTGATTACTACATGGTTTTTGTATCTTTGTTTTTTGTATTTGTTCTCCCCTGTTTTGTAAGCGCTGCGGAATATGTTGGCACTATATAAATAAAGATTATTATTATTATCTTACATCCGAAATTTCCAAATCACGTACTTAACTAAATTTACGCCTTACTCCTATAGCATAAAAGCAATTGAAATGGTCTAGAAAACAATTCTTTTCAGAGGGAGCCAGACAGGGTAGGCTCTTCGCGCGTCACTTAACTCCTAGACATTTTCTCACAGCTTTTCCTAAAATTACATTTCCCAAATGGTGATAGTATAGGTAAGGCCTTTGGTAAATTTTACAGTAACGTATACACCAGGAAGCACTTTCCCAACGGAATGTGTAAGGGACTTGTTGGATATACGCTACCCTGATTAAAACCAGAACATCGTGATCTCCTGGAAAGGAAAGTTACGATAGAAGAAGCAAGGAATGCAATTAAATCACTTAAACCATCTAGGCTCACAGCCTCAATTTCTTTTCCAACATATGTTATAAGTTCTTCTTGACCTTAGGTGCTTCTCTAATAGGCTTTTTTAATTCTTTCCATCGGAAACCACACCTTTCTCCTACAGCTCATTGGGCCTATATTCAAGTGATCCATAAGCCCAATAAAGATCACACTTCATACCAAAAACACTGTCCTATTTCTTTAATTAATAATGATTTGAAAATTCTTACTAAAATATTGGCTACTAGGCTTAAAACATTTATAAGCCAATATATTCACCCTGATCAAGTAGGATTTATTCCAGGACGCCAAGCTACTAATTAGAGCAGACGAGCAAGAGACATTATCTCTGCAGTGCATTCAAATTGGGGTGAGAGCACTGATAGGCGAGGCCTTCTTCTTAGCCTAGACCTATACAAGGCTTTTGACTCGTTTCTCAGTAATACTTATTTTTTGTTCTTGAGCGGATGGGTTTTGGAGCCACTTTTAAATCTATCATAGAATCTTTATACTCTTTCCCATCAGCCTCTATTACGGTCTGTGGTTTTAAATCCAACACCATAACAAGGAACAAGACAAGGCTATCTCTTCTCACCCCCGTCATCTCTATTTAGGACCAATTAAGAATACTAAGGGCTTTTGAACTAGAGGGGAAGAACACAAATGCCCACTATTTGTCGATGCTATCCTACAATTCATTTCTTCCCCTCTCACCCCTCTCCCTAATATTTACCACATTCTTAAGTCTCAAGTCACAGAGTTAACAACTCTAAATACTTAGCTCTCAACCTGAATATATTATCCCCAATGCTTAAACTTTTGAAGCTTAATTTCGATTTTCACTGGGTTAGTAATAGTCTTCCGTACTTTGGAATAAATGTTCCCAGCTCTTTTAAGACTCTATACTGAGCTAATTACCTCCTATCGATCAAATGTCTGGAGCAGGACCTTACGACTTGGTCCTTCTGTAATCTGTCCTGGCTAGGCAGGGTCTATTCGATTAAAATGGCATGGCTTCCAGAAATGTTATACTTGTGTTGGGCTCTACCTGTTCCCCTATTCCTGTCCCTTCTGTATATCTGAAATGTTTTAAATCCAAGCTCTTGTCATTTATTTGGTCCAACAAACTTACACTATTTGCTCCATGCAATACTGTGAGTCCCCAATCTTCTGAAGCATTACTATGCAGCCCAGCTGGCACAATTAACAATCATATTATCCCGTTACTACAAACATACATCGAATTGCTCGCAGTTTTCCCTTGAACAGATTTTTTGCCGTGGATTTAAAAAACAGACCCACAACTTTGTGCCTGGTCCTGTCCTGTTCTTTGATATTATGGAACAGACTGTCAAGGAGGTATACCTTAGTTTCCAAGCACCTTACTATGTTGTGTCTGTTTGGTCCAATTGGTCTGGATGCAACTAGATTTGGGTGGTGGATCTCTCACGTGATCGACAGGCTAGGTTTTTGACAATTTGAATTCTTCCAGTTGGTTCACTGTATTGTAGACTCTGAATTGTTTAATTTACAACATATTAAGCGCTACGTCCTCTTCTTAACTGAAAACAGATGCACCTGAGCCCACTGTTAATATTTGAGCTCATTTGTAGTACAGTTTTGTGTTGCTCTAGGATCATTATGAAGCTTTACTGTAACTTTATTATGCCTACAAGTTAACTTCCCTACATTCATAAATAGGAGATCTGGTTGAAGATCTTCCATTCTTGTAATGGCATAAAATTGCCGCTTCGGCCACCAAGCTTTCAATGAAAATTTCAATTATGGAAGTGGGCAACAAACTTTTAATACAGTGGTACTTGATCCACCAGAGATTATCATGTATAGTCTCTGGGGTATCGGGTCTTTGCTTTTGGGGTTGCGGGCGGTGAGGGCACCTTTTTACATTTAGCGTAACTGTCCTAGACTTCGTCACTTCGGAATTCAAGTTTACTCTTTAATATTCACCATGACAGATTTAACCTACATGAGTCCCATTGGGAAGCACTTCTAGGCAGGTGGATTCCTGATATACCCAAACACATATTTAGATGGGTTTACCCGTGCTTTCTTTCTGGCCAAATAGCAACTGCTTGCACCTAAAGGAAAACATTAGCACTGATCTTGTCAAAATCAAATTGCCCTGGATATTGGTCAATGAGAAGCTAGCGGCCATCCTTACAAACCATGAAGAACGTTTTGAAAGAACCAGAACTTCCTGGTACCAATATTCCCTTACCATGCAGTTATGGAGCCCTTCAACCCAATTCCATATTCTCTATTTAATATGTAACCTGGACTGCTTGTTTCCACTATCAGGGGCATGGATAGGCTACACAGTCTCCTTTCACTGTTTCTTTAGTCAATTTGCCCATAACTCCCTTTTCCTTCATCTACACCTTTTTGTGGCTGTCTAGTCTTTCCTAAATTTCTTGTTGAGATTGTTCTGTTTTCAGGGACCCTTCCTCTGCAGTATACACTGGTTGCACCAGAGTATATCCTTACATTTTGCTATTCATTACTGATGAAGACTTATTGACTTTTTCGTAACTGGTCCTATCTTTTTTATGACTTTAATGTTTATACTGTTTGTACATTTTGCCTTAAAGAAAATATAATAACATTTATGTAAAACAAATATGGGGATTTGATTTAAAAGAAAGCACTTACCTTCCCCAAGATTTGGCATCCTCAGGAGAAATATGGGTATCCCTCCCAAAACACTCACGCTACTGCAGATGGGGAACACTTCAAAAAAAGTATCTATTGGTGTAGAAGGTGACAGAGGGAGGAGGGGAATCACTCCCAAAACATTTGTGCTGCAGAAGATAAAGAAGTTGAGGAAGTGCTCTGGAGAGGAGACCACACATAGAATTTACACAATGTTTCTCCACTTAAATGCTCAGCGGGAGTCACAGACCAGACTTAATCTCCAGCATGGTTCAGTATACACAGCCCTTATTAAATTCCCAACTAAGTTGTTTGCGAGATTCTTATTTCCATATCAGTTCAGCAGACACAAAAACAGTTGTCTAGCGTGCTCATATTGTATATAGTAGCCCACATCTCAGCTTCATAACATTTGAATAACTATTGTAATGATACAGATGACTTTCTGATTTTCTGTTTATTTAGCCATTTACTACACTGTGAAGACCAACTGGCTGTGATTCAAGATGGCTGCCATAGTGACTACACAATCATCATATCCAGTGGTGCACAGGCTATCGGTCAGAACTATTGATGAGGATATAGAAAGAATTGAAAATGGAAACAGCAGGTACAGTAATAATAGCATTATCTACCAAAATACAAAAAATATGTCTAAAATGTCTCAAAGGGCAAGTTTGCACAGATGATAAAGAACTAAGCACTGAACATTATTAGCTGTGATTGTGGGGGTATTTAATCTGTTTATGTAAGTTCCAGCCATTTTTCAGTTTTCCAGTCATGTATTTTCATCCTCATCTTCTAAGAGTGAAAAGTTTTTATTTTTTTGTTAACATAGCCGTATGAGGGCTTGTTTTTTTGCGGGACAAGTTGCGTTTTTTTTTTATTTTACCATGTAATATAGTAAAAATCTTTAAAACATTTCCAAGTGAGGCACAATTTAAAAAATACATAATTGGGCCATTGTTTTTTGTTTGCTTTGTTTTTATGGTGTTCATGGTACACAGGGCTGGTGACGCCAAAACACCAATTTAGAGATCCATAAAACTTTCACAACCTTATCAATGGACTAATTAGGTATTTACTCCTCTGCTCATCCTGCTCTGGTATTATTTTAAGTGCAAATTAATTACACCATGTCTGTGCTTTTCATATGTATGTTTATGTAAAAATGAAATTCGCTTCATTCTGCAGGTTAGAAGTTCTGTTGTGTGATGTGCTGCACACTGCACAATGACATATAGGACATGCTGTGATTTTTTTTTTACTCGGACTATTAGTTCAAGTAAAAAAAGCCTGTAAAAATGAATGGGTGCTATTTACGCCCGCTTTTTGGTTTAAAAATCAGACCGAATCAAGACTTGTTTAGGTCAGTGCTAAGAGGTGGTGAGGTCAATGGAGCAACATCAGAAGAAGGATGGGGAGCAAAGGTGTGGCAGGTCAGAAGAATAGCCAAAAAAGGGCCTAAGCTGCATCTTTAGGCCTCTTTCACATGGGCATTGTTTTCATGCAGCATAGGCTTGTGAATAAATCCCGTCTATTAGTCCTAAAGAAACGTTAAGATGAAGAAATTTTAGATGTGCAAAAAACTCGCAACTTAGATTAGACATGTGTGCTGCATGAAAAGATAGGACCTGACCTATCTCTGGTGTGAGATGCGCAGGAGTTTCCACAGACTCCTATGGGAGCAGGAGTTTAGCTGTGTTGAATGCTCGGAAAAGAAGATTACAAGTCATTAGGAGGATTTCTGCTGACCTAGGGAATTTCAAACAGTAGCAGCGCTGCTATACCCGGAAGCAGATTTTAAATGCCCCGCTGTAAACTCCTGTTAGTCCCCGCGAGGATGAGGGGGAAGCCCTGAGGGTTCCGTTCATCTCCCTGACTAACAGGAGTTTACAGCGGAACATTTAAAATCTGCTTCTGGGCAGCAAATTTTAAATGTCCCGCTGTAAGCAGTGGGAATTCCTCCAGCTCCACTGCTGGGCAATTCCCCTGCAGCAGGGAGCAGGAGGGCACTCTATCTCCCCAGCAGCGGGTTCTCCAAGGGATTTCCCCATAGCGGGGAGAGAAGGGCGGCAGGGTTAGAGGGCTTCCCCGAGAGCATGGTGTGAGGCTGGGGCTAGAGGGATCCACCCTCTATCCCTGCCCCCTCTCTTCTAGCTATGGGGAATTCCTGTGAGAAGCCCTGTAGCCCCGGCCTCTCTCTCTAGCCTAGCCATATCTCTGTGCACTATGGGAATGTCCCTCGGGGATCCCCATAGTCACATGCTCTCCTGATGCTTTGTGGGGCTTCATCTCTCTTTCCTCCTGGAACAGCTGCCCTTTTTTTAAGAAACACGCTGTTTCAGTGAATGCATGATTTTCGCGCACATGAAGTTTGGGTCTTCTGCACGTAAAAAATTGCCCATTCACATGATTTTTAGTGCAGTTTAGCCGTGATTTTTTTGTGCGCCTATACTGCGCTAAAACCAAGCCCGTGTGAGAAAGCCCTTATTCAGAGCAAGAGAGGCAAGTGCATAGCAGTTCATAGAGTCAGACCATGAGATACTTTGTGGGCACATTTTTATATAAAGCCATATAGAGCATTTTAAATAGCATTGGGTCATATATTTTCTGGGGCATTTATGGCATTATTTTATATGGAATATTTGCTGGCTACTAACATAGTTTTATTTTAAAAAGAGACTCATCTATATGGTAACTTAGGTTCTGTTATAATATTTATGCAGTGAGTGTGGTTCTGTTACTATATCTATGTAGTGAGCTCAGGTCTGGTACTGTATTTATGTATTAAGCTTGGTTACGCCACCATATCTATGTAGTAAGTGTTGCTCTGGTACTGTATTATTTAGTGAGCTGTCTTCTGGTACTGCATCTATGTAGTAATTTTGGCTGTTATTGTATCTATATAGTCAGCTTTGTTCTGGTACTGTATCTATGTAGTAAACTTCATTCTAGTACTTTATTTATGTAGGAAGCCTGGTTCTAATACCATATGTATGCAGTAAGTTCACTTCTTTTATCACATTGTGGTGAGACTACCAAAGATGGCCAGTAGGGAACTCTCTAACCATGTTCTGGCAGAGAAGAGGTACATCTACTAGTTAATTAAGTTACCCATGTGATAGTTTGGTAAAAGAAGAGGTGTGTCCCTCAGTTAGCTAGAGGCGTCTGGGTAGGACAGAGGTAAAACCCAGAGTGTAAAGCTTGGTTCTGGTCTGTATTCATGTAGTAAGCTTGGTTCTGGTACCATATTAATGTACAGGGGCATATTTAGGGGACCAGTGCCAGACCAGCCTACAGTCAAAAGAGGTAATCAGCTTTAGGGCTGAAGGACATTTGATGATATTATGAGCATGTGATCAGTCACATAAGTTGAAATCATCAAACTCCAGGTTGTGCTCTTCGTGAAGTCTTTGCAGGTGTAACACTGTGCGGTGGCACATAGAGCGCTATCCAATCCATAGCAAAATCCATGCTGTAATGTATACTAGAAATCCATGTGTGGAAGAAAAAGGAAATTGGGCAGCAAACTGTATCTTTGTCCCAGACAAGCCTAGCTACACCTCTGTTTATATAGTAAGTTTGATTGCAGTATCATATCTAGTCTGTAAGCTGGGTTCTGTTATCCAATCTACAGTATGTAGGGAGCTTGGCTTTCGTACATGTAGCCAAGGGTTTACGCCAGAAAAGCAGGACTTTTATTCAGAATTTATGCTAGTGATACTTTTAAAAAATCCCTTGCTGACATGTTCCCCATTTTCCCCGTTTTGTTTTAACAAGCACAATATACACTAGACCTCAGTGAATGTATGTTACGTTATGGATTGAATGTAGCGGGCATTACAAGTTGTATGCTACTTTAATACATTGAAACAAGTTACAGTTTCTCCTTCTAGATGGTGTTTCTTCTGATTCTTCGTGTCTCTGAATATTAATAAATTATATTTAATTGACTAGAGCTCAGAGCGCATCTGAAGTATATCAATGTTCTCTATCTTCCTTTGATGTGCGCAGAGCCATAGATGCAAGTACAGTGTTTGTAGTTCACAGAATGCCATGTTTTACTGCCAGTTTCAATGACCTGTTCTATTGACATTAAGATGTTCAGGCATTAAATGCACGTAGTATCATTTTAATTCATACCTTACAAGTTCAATCCAGTATTTTTACAAAATACTTTGAAGTACATACAATATTGCTAATTGGTGGAGTATGAAAATGGTAGCATCATGTTACTCCATGGTTTATAAACATATCTTAGGGTGCTTTCACATCTGCGTTGGGGATTCTCCGTTCGGGGAGCAGAAAAGGGAAATCCCCATGGCCTAATGGTTTTGTCTCTGGACAGAACCAAACAGTGCTGGTCGGCCCCCATTGACTATAATGGAGTCCGCCCGTTGTCTTTCCAGCTGGATGCAGCACTTTTCTTCTGGTATTTCCAGCCACATCTGTGTCGGATGCTCCGGTCAGCAGTCCCAATGCAGATGTGAAACCACCTTACTTTAGTCTCAGGTGCCTGTACAGACCATATGATGCCTTCCTCCACCGTTGTATTACAGAGCTATTCTGCTCTAGCAAAGCTCTGGTGGAACAGGGCATGATTTTTCTGCTGATTTCTGAGTGAAATTAGAGCCATGCAGAGGTACAGCAGGGTGCGGTACACCTCTGTTAGTGCCATATAACAACTCCCCACAACTCAGAGGTATTGAGCATGAGTCCCTATTAAAATATAATACATACATACAATATTGCATAAATGTGTCCATTACACTTCAAAGGGGACCTGATTCCATGTTCTGATGGAGCCTTCTGCCATCCTCAGTGGCACCCGCCAAGGACGTACATTATTCCAATTTCTCTATTTCTGAATTATAGAACACTTGGCAGTATCCATTCAGAATAATCCCTCTATCCATGAGTGTGAGGTCACATAGATGCACGTTGTCGCTATACTCACACAGCTTGCTCCTTTAATTTTACATTCCCTATACTCTCTATTCCAGTCATATTATCTGAATTTAGAGAGTCTGGAGCAGTTAGTAACTTTATGGTTAAAACTCATAAATCAGATTTCCTGAATGTCACGTACCAAATCCGAACAATTTATTTCCTGCTAACTTTCCTCACTTACTACTGTACTTTTCCTAGAAAATCATCTCTCAAACTGGAATCCCCTTTTGTATCACAGTTTGTCCCTTTTGAGAGCTGCCAAGCCAACCTACCAATCGCCCTCGAGTGTTCTAGTTTTTCCAAATACTGCCAATGCCTCTTCCCAAAACTATTTTTAAAAAGCTTAAATCAATGGCTGTTCAATCTATTTGAAAGGGCCCTATCCGGGAATGAAATGCAACATCTTGATGCGATATATATCTTGCGGATGGGATAAATATCACTGACTTATATTTGTACCATAAAGCAGTTATGGAAAATATCAAGAATGCATGAACCAATAACTCTAAGATCAAATCGCAAGTGACCCTAGAAATTGTTGCCTCCTCTCTTCACACTACTCTCTTGTTATGGATTATCGCTTTTCATTGACCATTATTTTCCATAGTTCCCTTTTTGTCTAGAATTGGATCACAAATTATGAGATTAAATGCTGCATTAATGGCCTGTAGACTAAGAATTCTCACTCAACTAGTGGGCAAGCCACAATTTGGGTTGATCTTTTTGATCTACCATGATCCTTATGTCCAAAACTGTTTGAGCTCAACACTAACCTTCTCTTCTGTTCAGTGCACTCTATCACACTCCCTAAGAGTCCTTTAACATGGACAGATCATCTGCTTATGCAACCAGCACTGACTGGTAATGGGAGTGTTGACCATCACGCTCGTTCGTTATGTTTCATATGGACAGATGTGGATGAATGATCGTTAATATGATTGTTTGTCCCCATACAGCGATCATTAATCCGCTGCACATCTTACCATTCACACTGGGCAATGTGCAACCGACCAGCAAGCATTTTTATGCTTACATAAACGATCTGATCAACCAACAAATAATTTTGTTCATTCATTAGTTGCCTGTAGGCAAATGATTGTTTTGCCTAATGTAAAAGGCCCTTAATTCGATTTGTATAGAATCACAGTAGGGATAAATTTCAGAGCTCCAGGAGTTTGGCAGGAGAATCAGAATACTTAAGTCTTACTTAGTGGGTGGGGGAGCATAAAAAAGAAAGCCCCCCTAAATCCAGCTATGCTAATATAAGATCCCATAACCGTATCTTTAGAGTCCAAATGCACAGAAGTTAAGTAGAGCCAATTTATTCACAATACACTGCCTGGATACCCATATTGTGAGGGATATTGGTAGATAGTGATTTTACATCCAGGCTAAAACAGAGGAAGGACTCCCTCCAAGTCACGTCTTTGAATCAAAGATATGAGATGCCCTGTGTCCTTTAAATCAGCGAGGAAGTATGTGACAAACCATTGTAACTGATTACCAATATATTCAGAAAACTTACTTGTGATGGAACCCACTCCAGCTATGATCATACCTCAGGTTATATTCCAGAAGTACAGAGCTCTTAAAAACATTTTGGCGTCCTCCTGTAGACACAGTACAGTGCCCTAATCCATTCTAGTGGCATAATGGGGACACCAATTAGGGATTCCTACAGATGCGGAATACGGGGCTACAACACCAGGAAAGAAATTTTCTTAGATCATGAAAATACCTTAATTTCTATGAAGAACGTCTTGAACTGCAGTTCTAGCTGTATTATTTACTTACTTGAATGCCCGTGTGGCTAGAACTAGGGCTAATAAACATCACTCTAATATCCAGAAAGGATTTACACAACGCATTGTCTCTCAACACTACCTAAACCACCGAACCACTGTAATAAAGATACCTCTCTAATGCGCTTAACCCCTCTGTAAAAAATCCCCTAAGGCGAATTCTCCAGATTAACATCCAATTAATAAATAATAATAAATTGGCTCTATTTGAATTCTGTGGATCTGGACTCTAAATATATGTTTACGGGATCTTAAGTCCCATTGACACGGGACTACTGTCGGGTAAACGATGCCCAACATGCGTCCCCGCAAGCACTCGCTCCCGTGCTATTGCACAAGAGCGAGTATCGTTGCTTCACAGCAGGGCAACTAGAGGAGATTTCTCTCCTCGCTCTCCCCTGCCCCTCTCTATTCACTTTAACAGCAGCGGTTCAGTACTGAGCAGCTGCTGTTGACACTGAATGATCATTGTTCAGGATTTTATGAAGCTTAAATGATGAAAGATGCGCTGAACGATAACCACTCAGTGTAAACAGCAGCTGTTCAGTACTGTGTTTCTGTGTTAAGTCAATGGAGCGGGGCAGGGGAGAGGAATCTCCTCCAGCCTCCCCGCTGTGAGCCAGCGATACTTGCTCAATCAGGCTTTACATTCGCATAACTGGATTAAGGGGGGTATCTTTTCACTGGACCCCCCTCCCCATCCTCCACTAAGTCTACTCTATACTTATTGATTCTAAATTGATCCTTATTCTGACTCTCCTGCCTGACTCCTGGAGTGCTGAAATTTATTCTTAAGGCTCCTTCACACTGGCGATCACAATATCGCCGCAAGAGATCACAACTTTTTTTCCGGAAATTTTTCTCAGCAAATCTAATATCCACTGCCACTCACGATTTTCTTACACAATTTTGCCGCAGTTTTTTATTACGAAAGTCAATAGGACTTTCTAATGTTAAAAACGCATCGCATTGCACAAAAAATGCAAGTTCATGCTTTGCGATGCGATAAAAGGAAGATCCATACGGAAACATGAGAGATAAAAAAAATCTCACATCACAGATAGAAAGGGCATGCCACGATTATTTTTCTCGCAACATCGCATGAGTGAAAACATTGCAATGTGAAGGAAACCATTCAAAATCATTGGTTTCATAATTCTACACTTTCACTCCCTTTCGCATCATGCAATTTTATCGCCAGTGTGAAGGCGCCCATAGTGTGGTTCTATACATTTATGATGGAGGTTGTGTCCCTCTTCAGATACTCCCTTGATGTTCGCTGTTTGGATGTCCTCAGTGATAAAGGATCGATTTAACTGTTTGATGGCTTTCTAGTTTGAAAATACCTTGGTCCTATTACTGTTTATATAGATTAAAACACAAGAATTAATCAGTTTGAGTTAGAGCAAAGGAAATGTATCATTCTGCTGTAAAAAATATTTTAAATGTAAAACCATTTCTTATTGTATACTACAGTCCTTTAATAAAATACTTTTGAACCATAAAAATACCTTGGAATATAGGTGTGACAGCCTGCCTTCATGGGTAGACTGGCAACACCAGGTGATAATTCTGCATTTTATTATATAAATCTACATGGGTGGACAAAAATATGGAAATACCATATGAAATGCATGAGATTTTAATCATTAGCACTGAGCTGCCCTTTTGACCCCTGCTTGGCTGAGAGCTTTCTCTCCAAATTTGTGTTTACTTCACCTCTTGCCCTGCTCTGGGTGGTTTTGTAAGCCAGCTGGTAACAGCAGCTGAGTGGCTCAAACCACTGACCAATGGAACCTTGTTGTTCAGACAGATATCATATTACCTCTACTCAAAATCGGTTTCTACATGTCTTATTGAAATATGATTTATAATCCCATGTAACCAAGGCCTCTCTCACACAGCCCGCTTTTTACTGCGATTAGAGTGGCCTTCCAATTTCAATTGGCTTCACAGACTAGCACTGTCTGCTCTATTTTTGTGTGTTTTAGCACTTTTTAATGCACCTCATCACCCATTACAATGATGGGGTGTGTTACAAATGCTGTCAGACGCAGAAAAATAAGTTCGAAAATGGCGTGCGAAATTGTGGTAAAACACGTTTTGGTAGCGCATGTGTGAGAGGGACCTCAAGGCATGCATTTTTTGTATGATTGTTCCATATTTTTGGAGCAAACCATCGTATTCCCCTATAGCCATGTATGGATGTGAGAGCTGGACTGTGAAAAACGCTGATAGGATTGATGCGTTTGAGCTGTGGTGCTGGCGAAAGCTGCTGCGTATGTCCTGAATGGTGAGACTAACAAACAAAGAAGCCCTGAATCATATAAGAACCGATGTATCACTAGAGGGGAAGATGATCGGGCTCAGTCTGACAGATTTTGGCCATTTAATGCGGGCAGAGTCGCTAGAAAATTCTATAATGCTTGGACAGATCAATGGCAAAAAAAGACCTGGACGCCAAAGACATGATGGCTGGTACTGTCAAAGTTGATGCTGGCATGGATATCATACAACTGAAAAACATTGAGGGAGCTCGCCTTTAAGGTCGCCGAGGGGAGTGAACGACTAAACGGCTAACAACCAAATAACAATTATAAAAATATGAATATGTATCTGGTAAAAAAACAAACAAACATATGTTTTAAACGCCAAGTATGCGAGAGGAGTGGGCTGCACTGCAACTATACAGAGAGGTATTGGTGATAGAATTGGAAACAAGGGAACATTTCCAAATAAAAACTATATAAGCTGGTAAGTATAGATAAACACAAATGAAAAGGAGTTACAGTCAGGAAATATAAAGCACCAAGATCGCATTATATCAATGTAGATACATTATATCATCTCCAAAAGTTTAAACTGATCTAACTGCAAGAATCCTAAAAAATTATAATATAATATTTCTAAATAATTCTTGCTCTTGACTAGAGATGAGCGAACGTACTCGTCCGAGCTTGATACTCGTTCGAGTATTAGCGTGTTCGAGATGCTCGTTACTCGAGACGAGTACCACGCGATGTACGAGTTACTTTCACTTTCATCTCTGAGACGTTAGCGTGCTTTTCTGGCCAATAGAAAGACAGGGAAGGCATTACAACTTCCCCCTGCGACGTTCAAGCCCTATACCACCCCCCTGCAGTGAGTGGCTGGCGAGATCAGGTGTCACCCGAGTATATAAATCGGCCCCTCCCGCGGCTCGCCACAGATGCATTCTGACAGAGATCAGGGACAGTGCTGCTGGTGCCGGAGCTGCTATAGGGAGAGCGTTAGGAGTTATTTTAGGCTTCAAGAACCCCAAGGGCCACATCTAACCGTGTGCAATAGTGTGGAGGCTGCTTTTTGCAGTGTTGCACTTTTTTTTTTTTTGTATATCGGCCGTGCAGAGCATTGCGTCCTGCAGTGATTTTACATTGTCCAGGGCCAGTAGTGGTGAGGCAGGGACAGAAGACATATTTAGTGTATATGGGCAGTGGGCCTTTCCAAAAACATTTGGGAAAAAAAATCTATTTGGGCTGCCTGTGACCGTCCTCAGTGTACTGGGTCTCTGCTGGGGGTAGTTGTCCTAATTCATACGCAGCCAGCTAAGTGTTACAGCAGGCTTGCGCAAAATTCTTTCCTGCCTCTGTGTTGCCTCTTACATCACCGCTGTATTCCTGTCCACAAGTGTACTGGGTCTCTGCTGGGGGTAGTTGTCCTAATTCATATGCAGCCAGCTAAGTGTTACAGCAGGCTTGCGCAAAATTCTTTCCTGCCTCTGTGTTGCCTCTTACATCACCACTGTATTCCTGTCCACAAGTGTACTGGGTCTCTGCTGGGGGTAGTTGTCCTAATTCATACGCAGCCAGCTAAGTGTTACAGCAGGCTTGCGCAAAATTCTTTCCTGCCTCTGTGTTGCCTCTTACATCACCGCTGTATTCCTGTCCACAAGTGTACTGCGTCTCTGCTGGGGGTAGTTGTCCTAATTCATACGCAGCCAGCTAAGTGTTACAGCAGGATTGAGCAAAATTCTTTCCTGCCTCTGCTGTGCGTTCCGTAAGCGAAGTCAGCCTCCAACCACAGGCCAATAAGCGGCACATTTAATTACAGCGTTCTGTTTCTGCACTACTGGTAATACAGCATGCTGAGGGGTAGGGGTAGGCCTAGAGGACGTGGACGTGGCCGAGGACGCGGAGGCCCAAGTCAGGGTGTGGGCACAGGCCGAGCCAGTGCGGTGGCCAGGGGTAGAGGCAGGGCCAGACCGAATAATCCCCCAACTGTTTCCCAAAGCGCCCCCTCGCGCCATGCCACCCTGCAGAGGCCAAGGTGCTCTAAGGTGTGGCAGTTTTTCACAGAGACGCCTGACGACCGACGAACAGTGGTGTGCAACCTTTGTTGCGCCAAGATCAGCTGGGGAGCCACCACCACCAGCATGCGCAGGCATATGATGGGCAAGCACCACACAAGGTGGGACGAAGGCCGTTCACCGCCTCCGGTTTGCACCACTGCCTCTCCCCCTGTGCCCCAACCTGCCACTGAGATCCAACCCCCCTCTGAGGACACAGGCACGAGTGCCTACCGGCCTGCACCCACACCCTCACCTCCGCTGTCCTCGGCCCCATCCAGCAATGTCTCTCAGCGCAGCGTCCAGACGTCGCTAGCGCCACTGTTTGAGCGCAAGCGCAAGTACGCCGCCACGCACCCGCACGCTCAAGCGTTAAACGTGCACATAGCCAAATTGATCAGCCTGGAGATGCCGCCGTATAGGCTTGTGGAAATGGAGGCTTTCAAAAGCATGATGGCGGCGGCGGCCCCGCGTTACTCGATTCCCAGTCACCACTACTTTTCCCGATGTGCCGTCCCAGCCCTGCACGACCACGTCTCCCGCAACATTGTACGCGCCCTCACCAACACGGTTACTGCCAAGGTCCACTTTACAACAGACACGTGGACAAGCACAGGCGGGCAGGGCCACTATATCTCCCTGACGGCACATTGGGTGAATTTAGTGGAGGCTGGGACAGAGTCAGAGCCTGGGACCGCTCACGTCCTACCCACCCCCAGAATTGCGGGCCCCAGCTCGGTGCTGGTATCTGCGGCGGTGTATGCTTCCTCCACTAAACCACCCTCCTCCTCCTCCAACGCAACCTCTGTCTCGCAATCAAGATGTGTCAGCAGCAGCACGTCGCCAGCAGTCGGTGTCGCGCGGCGTGGCAGCACAGCAGTGGGCAAGCGTCAGCAGGCCGTGCTGAAACTACTCAGCTTAGGAGAGAAGAGGCACACGGCCCACAAACTGCTGCAGGGTCTGACAGAGCAGACCGACCGCTGGCTTTCGCCGCTGAGCCTCCAACCGGGCATGGTCGTGTGTGACAACGGCCGTAACCTGGTGGCGGCTCTGCAGCTCGGCAGCCTCACGCACGTGCCATGCCTGGCCCATGTGTTTAATTTGGTGGTTCAGCGCTTTCTGAAAAGCTACCCACACTTGTCATACCTGCTCGGAAAGGTGCGCCGGGTCAGCGCACATTTCCGCAAGTCCAAGACGGACGCTGCCACCCTGTGGACACTGCAACATCGGTTTAATCTGCCAGTGCACCGACTGCTGTGCGACGTGCCCACATGGTGGAACTCTACGCTCCACATGTTGGCCAGACTCTATGAGCAGCGTAGAGCTATAGTGGAATACCAACTCCAACATGGGCGGCATAGTGGGAGTCTGGGAGTCAGCCTCCTCAATTCTTTACAGAAGAGTGGGCCTGGTTGGCAGCCATCTGCCAGGTCCTTGGAAACTTTGAGGAGTCTACACAGATGGTGAGCGGGGATGCTGCAATCATTAGCATCACCATTCCTCTGCTATGCCTCTTGAGAAGTTCCCTGCAAAGCATAAAGGCAGACGCTTTGCGCTTGAAAACGGAGGCGGGGGAAGACAGTATGTCGCTGGATAGTCAGAGTACCCTCATGTCTATATCTTAGCGCGTTGAGGAGGAGGGGGAGGAGAATGAGGAGGAGGGGGAAGAGACAGCTTGGCCCACTGCTGAGGGTACCCATGCTGCTTGCCTGTCATCCTTTCAGCGTGTATGGCCGGAGGAGGAGGAGGATCCTGAAAGTGATCTTCCTAGTGAGGACAGCCATGTGTTGCGTACAGGTACCCTGGCACACATGGCTGACTTCATGTTAGGATGCCTTTCTCGAGACCCTCGCGTTACACGCATTCTGGCCACTACGGATTACTGGGTGTACACACTGCTCGACCCACGGTATAAGGAGAACCTTTCCACTCTCATACCCGAAGAGGAAAGGGGTTCGAGAGTGATGCTATACCACAGGACCCTGGCGGACAAACTGATGGTAACATTCCCATCCGACAGCACTAGTGGCAGAAGGTGCAGTTCCGAGGGCCAGGTAGCAGGGGAGGCGCAGAGATCAGGCAGCATGTACAGCGCAGGCAGGGGAACATTCTCCAAGGCCTTTGCCAGCTTTATGGCTCCCCAGCAAGACTGTGTCACCGCTCCCCAGTCAAGGCTGAGTTGGCGGGAGCACTGTAAAAGGGTGGTGAGGGAGTACGTAGCCGATCGCACGACCGTCCTTGGTGACGCCTCTGCCCCCTACAACTACTGGGTGTCGAAGCTGGACACGTGGCCTGAACTCGCGCTGTATGCCCTGGAGGTGCTTGCTTGTCCTGCGGCTAGCGTCTTGTCAGAGAGGGTGTTTAGTGCGGCTGGGGGAATCATCACGGATAAGCATACCCGCCTGTCAACCGATAGTGCCGACAGGCTTACACTCATCAAGATGAACAAAGCCTGGATTTCCCCAGACTTCTCTTCTCCACCAGTGGACAGCAGCGATACCTAAGCAATACGTAGGCTGCACCCGCGGATGGAAGCATTGTTCTCTATCACCATCAAAAACGGGGATATTTTTGCTTCATCAATCTGTATATTCTATTCATCCTCCTCCTCCTGCTCCTCCTCCTGAAACCTCACGTAATCACGCCGAAGGGCAATCTTTCTTAGGCCCACAAGGCTCAGTCATATAATTTTTGTAAACACTTTTTCTATACGTTTCAATGCTCATTAAAGCGTTGAAACTTTCACCTGAACCAATTTTTATTTTAACTGGGCTTCCTCCAGGCCTAGTTACCAATTAAGCCACATTAACCAAAGCGATTAATGGGTTTCACCTGCCCTCTTTGTTGGGCATGGGCAATTTTTCTGAGGTACATTAGTACTGTTGGTACACCAATTTTTTGGGGCCCTCGCCTACAGTGTAATCAAATTAATTTTTTGCCCACCTGCATTAAAGCTGACGTTACATCAGCTGTGATGGGCAATGCAATGGGATATATTTATGTACCGCCGGTGGCTTCCTGGCACCCACCCGTGCTGTGGGTCCACAGGGAGTTGTAACTGCATGTGTCTACTTCTAAAGAACCCCAGTCTGACTGGGGCATGCAGTGTGGGCCGAAGCCCACCTGCATTAAACATGACATTACCTCAGCTGTGATGGGCAATGCAATGGGATATATTTATGTACCGCCGGTGGGTTCCTGGCACCCACCCATACTGTCGGTCCACACGGAGTTGTAACTCCATATGTACACTTCTAAAGAACCCCAGTCTGACTGGGGCATGCAGTGTGGGCCGAAGACCACCTGCATTTAATCGGACGTTACCTCAGCTGTGATGGGCACTGCAATGGGATACATTTATGTACAGCCGGTGGGTTCCAGGGAGCCACCCATGCTGTGGGTGCACACGGAATTCCCATTGCGGAGTTGTACCTGCCTGTGACTATTTATAAGAAACCGCGGTCTGACTGGGGCATGCAGACACCTTGACAGAATGAATAGTGTGTGGCACATAGGTTCCCCATTGCTATGCCCACGTGTGCAGCTCCTGATGGCGGTGGCACAGGATTATATTTCTCATTGCCTCTGTACAGCATTGTGGGCTATCGCCCCGCCCCTTTTAAAGACTGTCGCTGCCTAGCCATGCCAACCCTCTGCAGTGTGTGCCTGCGGTTCCTCCTCATGGCAGACGCACTTATAAATAGACATGAGGGTGGTGTGGCATGAGTGCAGCTGAAGGCTGCGCAGGGACACTTTGGTGTGCGCTGTGGACACTGCGTCGTGCGGGGGGGGGGGGGGCAGCATGTAACCCAGGAGAAGTGCCAGCGGAGTGTCATGCAGGCAGTGATTGTGCTTTGTTGGAGGTAGTGTGGTGCTTAGCTAAGGTATGCATTGCTAATGAGGGCTTTTCAGAAGTAAAAGTTGTTGGGAGGGGGGGGGGGGCCCACTCTTGCCGCTATTGTGGCTTAATAGTGGGACCTGGAAACTTGAGATGCAGCCCAACATGTAGCCCCTCGCCTGCCCTATCCGTTGCTGTGTCGTTCCCATCACTTTCTTGAATTGCCCAGATTTTCACAAATGAAAACCTTAGCGAGCATCGGCGATATACAAAAATGCTCGGGTCGCCCATTGACTTCAATGGGGTTCGTTACTCGAAACGAACCCTCGAGCATCGCGATAATTTCTTCCCGAGTAACGAGCACCCGAGCATTTTGGTGCTCGCTCATCTCTACTCTTGACCAATCTCCTCTTCTTTTGGGTTTGTTAACCCTTTCAACACTGATTATTTCTCCAGCCTTAGTATTTTCTTTATGATGTTTGAAGAGGTGTCTAGCCACTATGGATAAGCAGTGCTTTGTTGTGAGATGTCTTCTCCCACCCGTATCCTTATTTTGCCGGTGGTGCTGCAGATGACATGACTCACATTGTGTGATGTAGATGACATGTGTATGTAAATAAAGGATTTAATTCAATGTAATCACAGTGCTCTGCTCACTTCTCTGCTGCACTGCGATTGACTGCAGCAGTTTATGACACCTCATATGTAGACTGACTGCAGGATGTAAACAGACCTGGTGGGGAAATGGAGCTGTGGGGGTCTGCGACCAGTGAGTATAAGATCTTTTATTATTTTTCAGCATGAGCAGCTGGTTTGCAAAGAAATATTATCACTCGAAAAACCCTTTTAACTTGTTTATACCATATACCATCTCATTCTGCACAATTATCCATGGGTAGCTGATGCGAATCAGGCTCTGGATGTTTCTGCCATTTTTGTATTTGGTAGTATAATCTTGTTGGTAAGCAGATGAAGACAGTGATAAGTTTGACTATTCATTAAAGGTGTCAGTGTGTGAAAACTAAATTATTTTACAGAGACAAGAAGAAAAAGACAGCAATCATTCACCAGGAACATATTCCCAGCTTATTCCTATTAGCTGCTCCCTCTTATATAACACTGCCACCTACAGCTCTTTACATATCACAAGGTATTGTTAATGGTTCTTGCAAGCCCTAAATAGTAACAATCAGATCCCTGATAAGGTCTTCTGGACAGTAGTGCATTTAATTTACATACAGCACACAGCCCCTTTATAGCCTATGGGGCTATGCATACTGCTTTTTTTTAATGCAGACCATGTCCTAATGTCGTCTGGAATGTTGCAGGAATGCTGCCTTCCAATAGGTGGCGCTGCAGAGGTATTGTTCCACCTCCCTTATTTGCATATTAACCAGAGGAGCATGAATGGCCTTATAAGTCCCCTCACTCACTCACCTTCTAGGTGCTCTCCCTAAGGAGAAGAGATAGCATTCCTGACCCACATCACAGGCCTCTTGCTAGCCAAGCCAGAAATCTACTGCACACTGATGAGGGGCAAACATCCCGAAACAGCTGTCTGTGTATGGATTCTGGCTTGGCTTTCAATTCCCAGTCATTGTTACAAGGCTTGTATAAAAAGTCTAACATTGACTTGCAGGAATGCTGCCTTCCAATAGGTGGCACTGCAGAGGTATTGTTCAATCTCTCTTATTTGCAATGTTGTCTGTATCTTTGACGAGAATTAGGACATACAAATGCATGTGAATGTGTGGACCATTCGTGTATCAGACAGCACACAGAATAGTGCCCATGTGGTGTGTGATGCCAGTTGCATCTGAAACTCTTGGGCGCAATCGCAGACATGGCAACAGCTTGCTGGGTTTTCCACACTCCCTAAACAGGATGCATTTGAAATCCCACCCTGTGCAAGTGGCCGGACATGAGGTGCAAACGGTCATGTTCAGTGTTTTTAGGTGTGAACAGTGTCATGTTCCTGTGTGTCTTGCTGTGAATCATTTATTATCTAGGATTAGGTAGGTCCCTAGATTCCAGCGTGGGGTCGTCCCTGTCAGGACGATTGCCCCGCAAGCAGGCAGGTTTCTTGGGGTTAATTTTCTTGTTAGAATAGGAACCCGGAAGACAACAAGGACCCTTGAAGTGGGCTCATGGGCTTAAAGGGGTTGTCCCGAGGCAGCAAGTGGGTCTATACACTTCTGTATGGCCATAATAATGCACTTTGTAATGTACATTGTGCATTAATTATGAGCCATACAGAAGTTATAAAAAGTTTTTTACTTACCTGCTCCGTTGCTAGCGTCCTCGTTCCCATGGAGCCGACTAATTTTTGGCCTCCGATGGCCAAATTAGCCGCGCTTGCGCAGTCCGGGTCTTCAGCAGTCTTCTATGGAGCCGCTCGTGCCAGAGAGCGGCTCCGTGTAGCTCCGCCCCGTCACGTGCCGATTCCAGCCAATCAGGAGGCTGGAATCGGCAGTGGACCGCACAGAAGAGCTGCGGTCCACGAAGACGGAGGATCCCGGCGGCCATCTTCAGCGGTAAGTATTGAAGTCACCGGACCGCCGGGATTCAGGTAAGCGCTGTGCGGGTGGTTTTTTTAACCCCTGCATCGGGGTTGTCTCGCGCCGAACGGGGGGGGGGTTTAAAAAAAAAAACCCCCGTTTCGGCGCGGGACATCTCCTTTAAGTATCTTGGCCAAAATATGAACTTCTACCTCGTACATTCTATAGTTATTCCATCTGGCTATGTGTGCAGGTATTTAGGTCAGTGTTTTGTGCACTTGTCAGTGTTGATTTATGTCTGTTCCTCAGCACTGTCTGCGAGTATCAAGTCCAGTTCACAGTTCTGAGTTTTTTTCTGAGTTTGCCTGTTGGTGTGTATGAAATCAGTTTTGCAGTTCTGCAGTTCCATCTGAATTCGCCTGTCGGAGATTATGAAGTCTGTTTCACAGTTCTGTGGATCTGTCTGAGTTTGCCTGTTCGTGGGTGTGTTTGATGTCACACCATCTTTGTTTCTTCAGGCCTGGAGGGTCACTTTAATAGAACCCAAAGGTCTCTATTACAAATAGCACTTGGTAAGTAATAGTCAAATTACAGATTTTTTTAGGGCCCAGGAGCTCATGTTATACCTGTGAGTTCTATTATATTATCCTTATCTCCAATATACAGTATATGTCTTTCCATTTTTTGTGTCCTCCAATTATACCAATACTATCCTCTTGTGCCCAGCCTAAGATGTAACCTAAGTTTTATCTTTCCTTCTAAAGGGCTCATTCCCTGTGTGAGGACAGCTCATCAGAGCTCCAACGGGTTATTGCATTGGATCCTAGTGGCCTTACTGAGTCCCGTAGGAGCTCTTTCACAGGAAGAGGAGGATTGGCCAGGTAATAAACAAAGAAACAAAGAACTTTCATGAATTCTGCACATTGATCATGTTATATTATGTATAGTTTAGAATAGGGGTGTCCAACCGTGGCCCGCTATGGCTATTAATGCAGCCCAAAGGGGAGTTGGGCCTACTCAGGCTAAATTTGGAGAAGGCTAGACCACAGGTAGTACCTGGCAGCTTCCGCTCACAGATAGGCTCATGCAGATGATGAGGCAGTTGGTGGCACTTGCAGCTCTGTGGCTGTCTGACTCACTCAGTCACTGCAGGTCCAGTGTGCAACAGTGATTCTCCTTCCTATCCTCCTGAGTCCTGACCAGTCATACCCAGTATCAAAGTGAGGATGAGAAATAAAGACCTCATCGTGGCCAGCCGATGCTGTGTATCCGTCCCCTGGTGTCAGAAATGGTCCCGTGGCCGCGGTCTGCATGTGAGCCTTAACAGGTTCCTGTCTCCAGGCTTGCATTGCGCTGTGACCAATTAGAGGCAGCGCTCAGCTGTCATTCAATGAATGGCTGAGTGCTGCCTCTGATTGGTCACAGCACTCAGCCAATCAGAGGCAGCGGTTTCTGGAGGTGGGGATTTTTCAATCCCAGGCCACCAGAATACAGAAAAAGACTGCCGGGGATGTGAAGAAGAGCCACAAAGCACTTCTAGGGGAGTTAACTTTTTTTTTCTACAGCTAGAGATGATTTTCGGGGTAGGGCTTATATTTCAAGCCCCCCTTCTTGAAAATCATCACCGTAGGGCTTGCCTTCATTCCATTGCTGTCAATGGGGTGGCAGCAGCGCCGGCCCTATCGAAAGCAATGGGATAGCATCGCACTTACAGCTATGGCAGGGGATTCCTTCATTCCCGGGGGGACTGCGGGAATAAAGGAATCCCCTGCGACAGCTGTCACAGCTGTGGCAGGGAAGCGCGATCTACTCCCTATGTTTTCAATGGGGCTGTTGCTGCTCAAGCAGGACCAATTGACATCAAAGTGAAACCAGTGGATGTGAAACCCCTGGAATAACTTAGGCCACGTCACTAAAGAGTTAAGTACTCATCCTTGTTTGGTATACAGTGCCAGAGAAGCCTCCTATAAAATATAATATTTTGTACTTTGTACTATCAGAGTGAGGTTTCTTTCATGACCACTAATGGGAGCGTATTAGTGGTGGTGAATGTTCTCCATTTTTACAGCATCTACATGACAGTAAATACGCAAGGCTCAAGGTCTAAAAAAAATAGTTTGCAACTGATGAGGTTTGACAATGCTTTTTGAGGTCTTCAGAAATCTCTGATTGAAGAATGTATGGAGAAGACCAAACCTTGGAGTAAAAGTTACTGAAACTCACTCCCAATTGTCATCCCACTGATTGACACTCATGGTTAGAATTTACACACTTATTAAATGCGTGCAATTCTCAAATATCTTATGTAAAGTACATGCAGATCAAGGTAACCTAAGAAACCCATAGTAATGTATAAGTCTTATAAAGCTCCAGAGGCTCCGCTGTTACCCTGAATGCCTAGATTTCATTTGAAAATTGCGCAGTGTTCCACTGAACACTGAATCATTGCTACTAAGATGTCACTCAACTGAGCATCATGCAGTAGCATCTGCCATGTATATGAGGCCTAAAAGGGTTCATAGATACACAAACTCTATGGCTTTCCTGTAAATTATTTAAAATTTTCCAAGAAAAGTTAGAAAGTAAAAAACAACAGCATATGAATTGTAATTAATTCCCTGCAGGTTATCAAGATTTCTTCTAACAATGCGGAACTGGGCAATAAGACACGTGAATCGTGTAGATCAGCGCCCGGACTCTTTTCTGGAGAGATTCCGAGGGCCGGAGCTCCAAGAGGTGTCCAGCCGGAACAGCTTCACACATTCTGTAATAGAAAACCAAAACCCAGACAAGCTGGAGAGGACAAATAGGTACTGTTATAATAATGTTATGGATAGGTGTTCCAGGAGTCGTGCTGTATGTGATTGTTTTGAGATCTTTGGTGTCAATGTGTCTTTATAGCAAATTTTGTATGTATCTTAGTGTCAGTGTGTGACAGTTGTTAAAGAGCCACTGCGGCAAAAACACATTTTTCCATCCCTGCCCCCTTCATCTGATAGCCTGTCACATTCTGGAGGTCTTCTCTGTGTATTCCAGCCACTTCTCTGCAGTGTAGCCCCCTTATCAACCATCATCTTGATGCTGAATCATTTTGCTTTTACTTTCACATCTATCCCATGATTTATCAGCACAGCTATACCTGCAAGGGGGAAAGAGGCAGTTTAAGTGTTACCATGCTTCCCTGAAAATAAGACATACTCTGATAATAAGCCCTACCCTGTTTTTCTGCAGGAGGGGGGAACTTGAAATATAAGTGCTATCCTAAAAATAAGCTCTAACTACACTACATGAAAAAAAGCAATACTCACCCAGCAAGCACCGTCTGGATCCCTCCCGGTGCTCTCCGGCGCTCTGGCAGTCCTCAATGCCGATAGAGCATCTTTTACTGGTGATGGGACTTGAATACCCTGCCTCCACTAAGCGATTGGTCTGATTGGTTCACGAGCGCCGCCTCAGCCAATCAGAGCCGGCGCTCGATGAAACAATCACAGTCATTCATTGAATGGCTGTGATTGGTTCACTGAGCGCCGGCTTTGATTGACTCGGACAGCGCCTGCTAGGTCAGTATAAGACACCCTCTGAAAATAAGACTCTGTGCCTCTTTTGGGGCAAAAATTAATATTAGACAGGGTCTTATTTTCGGGAACCACGGTATTATCTCTCCCAGTCTTCTGAATAAACTACAGGCTATAAGTATACAGTCAAGAGCATGAGCTGTGATCTCCTCTATCATAGTTGTGTGACAGGAGCTGTGTGATCATCATCAGTAACTGTGAAAGGAATGACTGTGCCCCCTGCAACGGGTCACGTGTAACAGCATCACACAGATGGAGAAACTGATTAGAAAATGAACACATAACCCCAAGTAGATCTGAGCTGGTTAGAATTGAGCACACATAAGCATCTGACGAGAAGGAGGCCAGAAGATTCAAACAGGAAGGAATAACTAATAAAGGTAACACTAGCTCACTTATATAAACTAGGGGATAGCTACGTTCTGAGAGAATTTTAAAAAATCCCCGAAGTGGCCCTTTACGATACCTGATGCTATTGAGGGATGAAACTGAGGGATGAAGTGAATATCATAAGCTAAAGTTATAAGGCATACCAGCCCTTTAAGATAATATTAAATCCAACTTGTTACTTACTGTGTTTTGCTACAGGGTATATTGTGTTTTCTGTGTTGATTCTTTTCCTTTTATGTTGAGAGAATATAGTATAAAAAATTGCCTTTGTTTGGAATTTAGATTACATGATACCAAAGAGCTGTGAATTTTGTACTTCATTTAATTCACTTTACCAGTATTTTGTTCATGCTTGATTTTTCAACTAAGAAGCCTCATTTTCTGCATGTTGCACAATGGAAACCGAATTACCGAGATTTCAGTTTTTATTTCAGCCTCCATTATCTTAAATAAATGGGGAAATACGGTTCATTACTAGGTAGACTGCCTGTTGGTAAAACACTGGTGAAGAATATTTTCACAGAGCTTCTATAATTATATAAGCTGTATGGCAATTATGCAGAAAGATTTTCTTTTTTAAACCGGCTACATTAAAGGGGTTGTCAAGGTTAGAAAACCTATTTTACTACACCTTGTTAGGGAATTCTGAGTTAATAGAGGGGATTTCCTGTTCTGCATTACACAGACAACCCTATGTCCTTGTGGTCCAGGGTAGTGCAGGGAATAAGGAGTTAAAGGGGTTGTCTGAGCTTGACAAAATCATATCACACCCAATTTAAATCTGTTAAAACAATAATACCAGCTGTACTCACCCATCCTCACCCCTGGAAATCCAGCACTGTAGCTGGGAGGTCCTCCTGGCCTTTGTCTTGGATCAGCTACCACTTGACCAGTGCAGCCAATCAGAGGCATTATGGTTCACAGCATCCAAGTGGTGACAAAAATAATTCTGTTTGTTGGCTATATATTTTATGTGCATTGCTGTAGTGTATTGTTGAATACAATAGCTGATTTAGGCTAAGGCTATATGGCAACTTTGGCCTTTACGGGGGTCACGTGACCAAAGATCACTGAGTAGCACTGCAACACTGCACTGTGTGCATCACATTTGCAAAAAGTGCAGCTGAGTTCAATCCTTGGACGTGCAACCCCACACCATGACCAAAGTCAATGTGTAGCCTTAGCCTAAATGCTGTAATCATAGTGATTATTCAGTAACAATGTAAAAAAAATTTAAGGTCAGTTCAATCGTTCTGACCAGTGGAATTCCTTGTCGGAATGATTTCACACTGGATGACAACCGTCCCAAAGATTATCATTCCTGTGCTTTCACATGGGAGCGATGATCCTTCACTATATGGAGGTGGAGCGCACTGGAGATCTCTTCCAGTTGTTTGCTTCTATTCAGAGTAAACAGGCAGTCGCTCACAGATGATCAACCACCTGTTTACTCCGGCCGGCAGTTGCTTGGTTTTTAGATGAGCTGAAAACCAAGTGACTCTGACAAATGAGCAATTCTTGAGTCCTGTGTTTGCGTAGGATGACAGTGGCCTTTAATCGCTTTTTACTTGAGCGACTGTCAACCTGTGTAGAAGTACCCTAAGGCCTCCCTCACACAGGTCGTTTGCAGAAACGCAGCGTTTTTCAACGCTGTGTTACTGCAGATTCCGCCCCGTTTCAGCAGCGCTGGCATACTTTATGCCAGCGTTTTGGCTGCGTTTTCAGCTCGGCTGAAAACACAGCCAATAATGCTGAAAAGAAAAAAAAAAGTAATACTCACCTAGCCGCTTCAGTCCGGGTCACGGCCGCTGGTCTCTGCCGCTGATCCGGGCTTCCTAGGCCCTCCCAAGTCTATTGCCGGAGGCCAGGTTTGAGAACCCCGCCTCCGGCAATAGAGTGTTGTGATTGGTTGTCGGTGCTTGCTCGGTGCCCAATCACAGCCATTCATTGACTGTCTCAGCCAATCAGAGCTTGCCGGCGCTGATTGGCTGAGACAGTAAATGAAGGGCTGTGATTGGGCATCGAGCATGCCGATAACCAATCACAGCACTCTATTGCCGGAGGCGGGGTTCTCAAACCTGGCCTACGGCAATAGACTTGTGAATGCAGGGAAGCCCGGATCAGCGGCAGAGACCAGCGGCCGTGACCTGGACTGCAGCGGCTAGGTGAGTATTAACTTTCTTTTTTTCTCTCTACCTAGCTGGGGCAGATTTTCAGGGTAGGGCTTCTATTGCAAGCCCTCACCCCGAAAATCGGCGAGCGGTTAACGCTGCCAAAAACGCGGCACCAAGTGTTGCCGCGTTTTCAGCAGTGCTAAAACCGCTGCCCATTCATTTTAAATGAGTGACGCAGGGCTAAAAACGCCCCAAAATAGAACTTGCATCGCTGTCAAAGCGCAGCATTGAAAGGCTCTGCGTTTTCAGCCCTGTTTGAGCAGCCCCATTGAAATGAATGGGAGTGTTGTACAGCGTTTAGCGCTGGGCTGAAAAGGCAGCGCTAAACGCTGTATAAAATGCCCTGTGTGTGGGAGGGCTTAGTCCTGACTAGTTTTTGTACCAACACACACATAATATTAGCAATTATATTTTCTGACAATTGACACTCAGGGCAAAGAGTCACTAAAGACAAAAGAAAAGTTTTTTAGCCCCTGATAAGACCATATTAGTGGATGAAATCTGAAGTGGCACTGACAGTGGCATTGATGGAGACAAATTGGCCATTCTAGGAAGGGAGAGTTTAATCCACCTCATCAAGAATGTTCTGGCAACTAATCTTAGATGTCAGGACAGTCTCTGCAGAAACTGGTGATGTCACTCACCTTTCTTTATCCTTTTACTGCAGTCAATACCACCAGGGAGGAAGAACAGCGTGCAAACAAAGAAAGCCAGTGTTTTGTTTGCTGTTGGTTTATTTAATACATAGAAGTACAGTTTCCATTATGTATAGAGAAAGCCCCAAGGAGCATGCAGTCACTTAACCACTAATTATTAAATCTGCTAATTGACTTTGTCGGTGTTATAGGAAGCAGTTTTAAAAAAAATAATTTCCTATTATTTCAGTCGTTATGTTCTCGCCGAGTTCAATGTCAACAACAGCAATAATACCGATGAGTAAGTTATTCCGTAGAAGAGAATCCCTTAAAATCCTTTTGTACTAGTTGTGATGAAATGTGGATTTTTTAACACTGAATATAGATGTGGACGATCGTAGTGTAGAATCCCAAATTATCCCTTCTCTAATGAATAGGTATTGTGTGCCCCACTTCCCTGTAGAGTGACCCTTGTTTCATCTTTTTGGTATTATTTTACATTTTTCTTAATTTTGTTTAAAAGAATTGTGGCCATCATCCAGTCATTGAGGTAAACCTTCTGCCCATTCTTCAATCCACATCAGTTAGCAGCATCACCATATTAAATTCTACACTTTGCAACCACTTTACAACCATATATAGTAGCCTAATCTCTGTGGCAGATGGAAGACTAAATGTATATTTAAGCATACTCTGCTTGTCTAATAAAAGCAAGCACTGATTTCATATTCATAGACACCTTGAGTTATGGCCAAATGATTCTGCGGAAAAAAATCTGCATTGCTAGGAGTTTGGGTTTGGTTTCAATATATAATTCACCCTAGGTAAAGCCAAGGATAAATCTGCACCACAGGTTAATTTACACAGAGGATTTTTTTAACATGTGAATGTAGTAAAATTGTACCTTCTGTACTGCTGCTAGAAACACTGCGGATCTTCTGCAGGCAATTTCCAAAAATTCACAGCATTTACGCACCGTGGACCCATACCCTTACATTGACACATACTGACTGATTTAAGGTGGAAACTTGGTAATAATGGGAATTCTCTATACTAATAATTTTATAAGTCAATGGAAAGTTACGTGAATACGGATCAAACTTATAGAGGTAAATGTGGCATCCGGGAACTTTAATGTGGAGGGAATGGTTAGTGGAACATTGGTGGACTGTATAGAAGGTATAGTAGAGATTTCTACTAAGGAAATTCCTCTGCATTCCGTAAAAATCAATTATTGTTGTGGGTTCACGTTAGCAGGAAGGGGTTATGGTATTCGATCAACAGAATATGACATAACCAGCTTTAAAATTCATCAATTGTAATAATCATACACAAACAACAAGCAAGTTGATAATGCTATAATACAATACATAATGTTAAATTTACAAATGGCATCTCTTCATAGAAAGAACATATTAGGTCTAAATGTAATATACAGTATATTTAATATCTGGGTTTAGTGCTGTGATATATAACATGATATATAACATGTTCATATCACTATTTCTAGCCACACTAGGCATTTACCTCTTCAGGTAATGTCTCATAGCAAGCCAGCATGTCATTTCAAGCAACATAATCATTTTATATCCCTCTATTACTAAAATGGTTCTATTTCTACACCACATGACAAATAATCCACTTATTTTGACATTTACAATCTGAATGATGTCTGGAAAAATGGTCACAAATTCATACAGCAGAAACTAGGCTGCTCGCTCTTGTGGCTGTGCTGTTGTGTTCTCTGAAAACCCATTTTCTACCCTCCATGTAAATGCATTAAACAGCAAAAAGAATGATCAGAACGTTGCCAATGAGAAGAAAGAGCAAAAAAAAGAAGACAAAAAGGATGCAAAAAACGATGATAAAAAGGAACCTGAGTAAGTACTGGTAGCCCTAGTGCTGTAGATGTATATACGGTCTGTTTGTTGGGGATGGGATTTATATGCATTATTTGCCAAGATTATTTACCTTACCTGGATATGTTCTAAGGCCGAAGAATTGACACATTGTTTTCCCTGTCCACATAAAATATTGTTATTACTTTAGATTTATTTTGTTATGATCAAAGTAATTACACAGAAATATATAATTGGACTTGTGAGTCCTGGAAAGATGAATGTTTTGAGCATCTTAATTTGTGGAGAATGAGGTGTGAAAGGAAAAAAAAGAGTATGGGGGGAGTTGAAGAAGGTGCACAGAAGAACTTTGCAACTAAGATATCTACACTATTATCCATGGAACCTCATTCCAGTCTATAGTTGGGTAATTAGTCCTTATGAATTGGGGGTCTTGACAGATTTGACATTTCAGATACCAAATGGTATACTGGAAACAAGTTTATAGTTTGGCTTGTATTCAAATAGGCAATGCATTTATGAAAGGCTTCAACAGTGTAAAGAAAGGGTTTAGTTTTTTCCTTCTGTGGCAAGCTACTTTCTATCCAATCCATGTGGCATGTGTATAAGACGTTTATGAGAAGTAGGTGTAGGAAGGGATGATGGGGAGATTACCGGTCTTGTGGTCTTGTAGGACTGGTTTTCAGGCAGCTGTTTGTGGCAGTTTTTCATGCAGTTTTTTTGAGCCAATGCCAGAAGTGAGTTGAAAGGGAATGGGAGATATAAAGGAAAGAGTTATACTTCTTCCTGTAAATCCACTTCTGGCATTGGCTAAAAAAACTGCAGATGCAGCACTTCCGAACTTAAAATTTGTGGCATGCTACATACAGTAGGTTTAACGTGGCATGCCTATGCTATTCGCAGAGCCCGACAGTCATTAATGTTTAATGACCACACAAATAGCGCAAAGTGCCAAACAATAGTTCAGCACATTAAAGCATTAGTTTGGTGCATGCTAGATATGTACATCTAAAAGTAGTATGGCATTTTTTTTCCAAAAAGGACTGTGTGCAAAACCCCCCTTAACTTCATCAAAGGACCCTAAAATCATTCAGCCAGAAGTGTGTCAAGAGTTAGGCCGCCTGCACACGAGCGGAAATCCCGCGGCGGGATTTCCCGCGGGATTTCCGCCGCTGAAAGTTTGCATAGGAGTGCATTAAAATACGCACTCCTATGCAGACGGCCGCGGTTTGGCCGCGCGAAATCTCGCGCGGCAAACAAACCGCGGCATGTCCTAATTTTCTGCGGGGCACGCACTCACCCGGCCGCCGGCTCCGGTCTGCGCATGCGCCGGCTGCGCGGCAGCCAGCACATGAAAGAGCCGGGGCCGCCAGGCGCCGGTGAGTACGCGCTCGTCCCTGCAGGCGCTCGGGTCGGATCGCGCGGCAAGAATTCTCGCTGCCGGATCCGACCCGCTCGTCTGCAGGCGGCCTTACTCAAAGTACATGAGGAAAGAACACATACATTAACAGAAGAAGACATACATAGTTATACATAAACCCATGCATGACACATCTTTTGAAGGTAAAAGAGATACTACAGTCACGCTATAAAACAGGAACGTAGACAGGGAGTGCAATCAGCAGAAACCATATACAGGAAAATACAAGCGTGTCTGATAACTTTTTCAAGTGAAGGCACACTAGTTTTTCAATAGGCATGAGAAACCTAAGCCTATGTATAGCCCTTTAGTAAATGCTGCTGGCTTAGATGATGCACCTACGTACTTTCATTCAATAGTTATATGCACACAGTGCAACGCTATGCTGTCAGCACTGATAGAATATTTATTTTACTACAATTGGTAAAAGTTTAGCTGCCCATGATGTGAGTTCTTTTGTGCCTACAGGCTCTAGAGATATAAAGTACTAGAAAACAAAGAAAAAAGACTGTTGGTATATACAGTGGATATAAAAAGTCTACATACCCCTATTAAAATGCTATATTTTTGTAATGTTAGAAAATCCAAAAAGATTAATTATTTCAGATTTATTTCCACCTTCAGCGTGACTCGTTATCTGTACAATTCCATTGAAAAACAAACTGAAATCGTTTAGGGTGGAAAAATACAAATACCAGTAAAATAATGTGGTTGCATAAGTGTGAACACCCTCTTATATTTGGGGATGTGGTTGTGTTCACAATTAGCCAATCACATTTAAAATAATGATAAATAGTATCTAGTATTCAGCTGCCATTATGTACAGTGATTCTGATTCACCCCATATCAGGTTCAGCTCCTCTAGGAGGATTTTACTGACATTTTCTTAAGGCTGGTTTACACAGGCCGAAGATCGCTCAAACGGCAGTTTGAGCGACAGCTTTGAGCGATCATTTTGCATAAACTATTAAGTAGCTACTCAGCTACTTAAATACCAATTAAGTAAGCAAATGAAGCCTTCCCTGAATGCAGTTGATAACCCGAGGGCTATTCTCTGCACTCAGATCCTTTGTTCTCCACGGGGAAACAATGCTATCAGCACTCCCCGTGGAGAACTTCTGATAAGAGTGAACGATGATTTTTAGGTTAGCTTGAATTTAACGATCAGCTAACAGTGCCCAAAAAGCAGATGATGGGCGCACATTTACACGCACCAATTATCGCTAAAACGATCGCTGATTAGCGATTTTTTTAGCGATCGTCAAGGGGTATAAATGGGCCTTTAGTTGCATTTTACAGCAAAGCCATAAAGAGCTTACAACACATCAAAGGGATCTGATTGTGAAAGGTATCAGTCAGGAGAAGGGGACCAAAACATGATGGCTTATTAATGGTCAGCGCATTATCTGTACATGTATAGAGTGTGCACATATAAAATTAGAGTGTTACCACTTCACAGAAAATATTAGGAAAAGACCTGGTTGTTTCCTATTAGATATTTATTAGCAGATATTTCAGTAATAGATCTGATTCTACACAGCAGATCACTACAAGAATTTAAGTAACCAGCGGCATCTGCCTGCTCTGGCTACAGATAGTGACTATTTTACAGTAGACGACTCATTTGTATTAGCAGACTGCAGGCTACTGTAAATGGCAATTAGTAACCAAGAGTCACTGTTATGGTTACCAGAATACTTTTAACGCTGTAACTACCAGTCATTTTCTGATCCCCCCACCCCCCAACCATTTTAAGAGCTACAGCTTTGTTGCTGTTTTTATAGCTATCATTTTTGGATGGATGCGCACCACTTTTTGATCACTTTATATTTAATTTTTATTGGGAGACGAAGTGACAGAAAAACGCAGTTCTGACATTATATTTTTGGCAGCGTTCACTGTGGGAGATAAATAATAAAATATGCAGATAGTCCAAGCTTTTTCGGATGCTATGTTTCTTTTTTGTTGTTTCGATCGTTTTGTTAGAAAAATGGGAAAAGCACTTTTTAAATTTTTTATATATTTAACTTCACTTAACTTTTACATTTTATTTTGGTCCCCTTACGGCACTTTAACTTGCCATCACTTAATCGCTTTTACAATATCCTTGAATACTGAAGTATTGCTGCAGTAAACTGCAGGATCGATTAAATGATTACAAATTCAAGTCCCCTCAGGGGACTAAAATAAAATGTAGTATTGTAGTATATTGCATTATAACAATTGCATATTAAGCCTTGCCATAGGCTTATAATTGACAGTGCATGCATGCTGTAAAACAGCCATGATAAGAGCTAGCATTGATTGTGGCTGTTTGAGGAGCCAAATAATGGAAAAAGACTAGAGGGCATGGGCGCAGGTGTAAATTAGTCCTTACAGAAGTTGAAATCAGATTACTTTAAGGCCTCATGTCCACGTGCAAAAGAAGAATTAAAATCCGCAGTGGATTTTAACTCTTCTCCCGCCCGCGGATCCGCATCCCATAGGGATGCATTGACCACCCGCAGGTAGATAAATACCCGTGGATGGTCAATAAAAGTGATTTTAAAAAAAATGGAGCATGAAAAAATCTGGACAATGCTCCATTTTCGTGCGGGTCTCCCGCAGGAACGGCTCCCGCGGGCTTCTATTGAAGCCTATGGAAGCCGTCCGGATCCACGGGAGACCAAAATAGGAATTTACTCACCCGCTCCGGTTCTTCCCTTCGCCACGGCTCCATCTTCTCTCCGTCGCGGCCGGATCTTTTTTCTTCGGGCCGGCGCATGCGCAGGGTACGTCACCAACGTCATCCTGCGCATCCGCCGGGCCGAAGTAAGAAGATCCGGCCACGATGCAGAGAAGATGACGCCACGGCGATGGAAGGATCCGGAGCGGGCGAGAGGTGAGTTTATTCTTATTTTCAGCCCTCATGTCCGCGGGGCAGGAGGGACCCGCTACGGATTCTACATGGAGAATCCGTAGCGGGCCTGATTTTCCCCGTGGACATGAGGCCTAAGCATCATAGTGATCTGTTCAATATGATTTAATCATGAGTAGTATACCCTTGTCACATAAAGATTCAACAGGTTTCTATGTAAAGCTGGCCATACATTTTAAAGCAGTGCTGCCTAAACTCTTTCTCGGCTCGCAACTATTTCTCTTGACTTAGGCCTTGACAGCAAATGTTAGTGGAGAGAAGGATCAGGCAGATGCATTTCAACATAGTGGTTACTTTTGTTTTAGTTGAGATAAGATCAGAGGAGTCAAGTGTGCATTTATATGGAAGGATCAGAAGAGATAACAATCATCCAAATGCTTTCTAAAATGTATGGCCAGCTTAATCCACTGCCAAACAGTTCTTGCAGTGGCTTATCTCCTCAAGAAGAAGAGAATTGGGCATGTTAAATTCCAACTACCCAATCTTTCTCTCCTGGATATTTGCTGTTCATTAAAAAAAAAGGACAGCGCTCCAAGAATGAAAAAACAGTAAATGAAGAGTAAAAATGAACTTACCCAATGTTTTGGGGGAAACCCTATAAATGGAGCTCCCATTACACCTACATGCCAAGAAATCTGACTATAAAACCAAAGCCGTAGTGAGGTATATGTCCCATGTCACTAGCATATCCATCAGGGAGGACGATGCCTTATGGTTTCATCAATCAACACCATGGATACTTAAATTCGATCCCTGGACCCTTCATTGAAGTATATCAGTTTATTGATCATTATGCAGGCGGTTGTGGAAAGAGGGAGTAGTTATTTGTGGTAAACTGCTCCTCAGTGAAGCAAGTCCTCCTCTCTTTATACCCCTATTGGTTTGGGCTGTAAATCTTGTATACCACCCTGAGTTCTCTCCATACATTTTTTCGTCTTTTGGATATCTGCTGTTGGAGGTTAGATGGTTTACTGGTATGGCCAAAATCAGCAGAGTTGGCTGACATTAATCTAATGTGTACGGCGAGCTTTACAGTTACAAGTAAAGGCTCATTTACATGCAAAGACAATCTTTCATAGAATGGTAAAGTTGGAAGGGACCTGCAGGGTCAGTGCAGGATTCACTAAGTCCTCCCAGACAAAATGATTGAAAGGTTGACAGTTCTAGCGATCATTTTGCATTAAGTACTAATGGGTACTAATGCCCATTAGCACTTTATCAGCTGCATTTGCATGTAAATGAGCCTCAAGCAGCTGTTTGCAAATCCCAGCATGTGGTCTGGACTTTGCACTCAGCTGCATTGTTTTTGCATGGGCTGCTGTGGGCTGTCAGCTGAATACAATGTAATCAGCTGTTCCCATGGAGAACACAGAGTACGGTCCCTGCTCTATTTCTCCAGCTGAACTATGGATTTTATGCTCACGTAAAAGTCATTGTTCAGCCAAAGAGTGAAAGATGGAAGCGTTTACACACAGCGATTATCATTAAGAAGCCATCATTTGAATGAATTTTGAGCAATAATTGTTGCGTGTAAATGGGGCTTAACATGTTAGTACTCATCAATGCTTGGTAAATACCAGGGCCCTCTGTTCAAGAGGTAAAGATGTGCTTGAGTGAGGATGCTCTCCACTCCACTTGTTATAATATGGGGGAGCGCAACAAACAATGTAATCTCCAGTAGCCATCTGAAGCTCCATAGAAAATGTAGTTAGCAGAGAAAGCAAAACAAAAAAATCAGTGCAGAGGTGTCCATAGCCTTTACATTTTTAATAAATGTAAACATATAAGCTATGTATTATTAATTAGAATATTTTAGTATATTGATATTGCAAATTGTGTTATAGAACACTTTTCTCTAATAGCACAATAAAAATAACAACTTTTCAGGTTTATCTCATGGATCCTGATATTTGCAGATTTCTATTGGTAATTGTACGAGTATTATAATACCTGCATTGAAAGGGAAGTACAGATGAGATAGTTTAATCATTGTAGAAGTCCCATTGCTAATGCTAGTGGTGTGTGTTCATAATACATATATTCCTTAATTCTAGAAAGAAAAAAGAAGTATTTGTTGTTGACCCAGCTGGTAACTTCTACTACAGATGGTTATCGATCATCTCTATACCTGTGCTGTACAACTGGTGCTTCCTAGTGTGCAGGTAAGGATAGTAGATATCTTCTCTCTCATTGGTATCAGTCACATGGAATTGTCCAGGTTTACTGATTACAATTGGATTTTCTGTTTTAAAGAGCTTGTTTTGATGAACTGCAGAGCAAATACATTCTCCTGTGGGTGATCCTGGATTACAGTGCCGATGCTATATACATCACGGACACATTAGTAAGATTCAGAACAGGTGAGTCATGCCAGGATCAACACTCTTTTTTCATTAAGATGTTTCTTAAAGCGGTCCTTTAAATTAAGTCTGTTTAACCAGGGGAGCATAAAAAAAGTTTCATAAAGTATGGGGCCAGGGATTAAAAATGTCAATTCTGGGGGTCGTGGCCTGGCAATGGGAGAGTGAGGACGCACGGTTCTGAACTCCGCGGCCGCTAACATACAGACAGCCAGTTTCCAGCCATCACTCACCGGCCCAGATGATGAAGAGAGGAGGGAAGCGGAGGGGAGATCCTCCGCCAGTCACTGGGACCCGGATGCGCCAATACCTTCATGGCGTGGGAGCCACTGCCGCGGCTACAGCAGAGCAGCTCCCTGCCAACATGGCACCAGGAAACACATGGGGCAGGCACAATAGAGCGGAGGAGAAGCGAGGAGCCTGCACCCGCATGAGTCTCCACGCTCCGCTAACAAGGTCACTGACGGGGACAAGGCACAGAGGCTGGAGACAGCATCAGGTTCTCCCTCCACACCAGCATGCAGTACAGCGGGCAAAGATCCCAGCATGACCCCTGACCAGCCCAAAAGCAGCATAGAAGAAGGCAGCCACAACAGACAGGAAGGTACAGTGCAACAGATAAGCTGTACCCCCACAGGCTCCACGAGTACACCAAATGAGGGTACCATGACTCCTGCTCTCCATTACGCAGCTTTCCCAGGGGAAAGTCTGAATTGCATGCCCCCTTCCCCTGGCCTAGGGGTCTTCCAATCAGATGACAGAGTATCAATTTATAAGCCACCAGAACCGCCATTAGATCACTCCCAGACCCTGCAGGACTTATGGGTCATGGTTCACGCCCTGCCAACGAAAGCAGATTTAGAATTACATCTTCAATGTATAGAAGAGAAACATGAACGGGCTATCTCTGCAGTTAATCACTCTATGCAGACTCTGTCGGATCGGGTCACCGCATTAGAGCAGACCCCGGGTGGGTCATCTATGGACTTTCAACAACTTACCCTCACAGTGGAAAAGCAACAGAAGCAGCTTAGAGACTTAACTTTTCATCTAGACAACATTGAGAATAGAGGAAGGCACAACAATCTCAAATTAAGAGGCATTCCTGAGGACGTCCCCCCAGAGGCGCTACATGAGTGTGTGACAGCCATCTTCAACAAACTGTTGCAATGCCCCGAAGACAGATCTATAGAAATGGACAGAGTCTACCGTCTGCTGGGCGGGAGAACACGGAACCCCAATATCCTGAGGGACTTTATTTGCCACGTTCACTTTTATAGGCAGAAAGAGGTGATTCAGCGACTTGCTTGGGAACGGGGCTCAGTCAGCTTTAATGGGGCAGAGATTACAATCCTGCCGGACGTCTCAAGGCTGACCCTCAATTGCCGGAGGCTAATCCGCCCGCTACTGGAGGCTGCTCGCAGAGAAGACGCAACATACAGATGGGTGTAACATAGTAACATAGTAACATAGTATGTAAGGCTGAATGTCCATCTAGTCCAGCCTGTCTATCCTACTGAGTTGATCCAGAGGAAGGCAAAAAACCCCAAGGCCAGAAGCCAATTAGCCCTTTTGGGGAAAAAATTCCTTCCCGACTCCCTAATGGCAATCAGACTAATCCCTGGATCAACCCCTAATAGTTCCTACCTTCCTATATACCCAGATTGACACTTAACCTAAGATTTATATCCTGTAATATCCTTCCTCTCCAGAAAGACATCTAGTCCCCTTTTAAACTCCTCTATGGATTTTGCCATCACCACTTCCTCCGGTAGAGAGTTCCACAGTCTAACTGCTCTTACAGTAAAGAATCCCCTTCTATGTTGGTGATGAAACCTACTTTCCTCTAATCGTAGCGGATGTCCTCTTGTTACCGTCATGGTCCTGGGTGTAAACAGATCTTGGGAGAGATCTTTGTATTGTCCCCTCATGTACTTATACATGGTTATTTGATCGCCTCTTAACCTTCTTTTTTCTAGAGTAAATAGTCCCAATTTGGATAGCCTCTCAGGGTATTCCAGTCCCGTCGTTCCATGTATTAGTTTAGTTGCCCTTCTTTGAACCCCCTCAAGCACTGTGACATCTTTCCTGAGCACCGGTGACCAGAATTGTACGCAGTATTCCATGTGAGGCCTGACAAGTGCCTTATATAATGGAAGGATAATGTTCTCGTCCTTCGCCCCTATACCTCTTTTAATGCACCCCAAGACTTTATTTGCCTTTGCAGCAGCTGACTGGCATTGGTTACTCCAGTTTAGTCTATTATCCACTAATACCCCCAGATCCTTTTCCATATCACTTTTCCCCAGTGGTACCCCATTAAGTGAATATTTGTGACATCCGTTTCTCCTGCCCATGTGCATAGTCTTGCATTTTTCAACATTGAACTTCATTTGCCATTTTTCTGCCCAAGCCCCCAGCTTATCCAGGTCCGTTTGTAGCGGCAGGTTGTCCTCCGTTGCATTAATTATATTGTATAATTTAGTGTCATCTGCAAATATTGATATTTTGCTGTGCAGCCCCTCTATCAGGTCATTGATAAATATGTTGAACAGAGTGGGGCCTAATACTGAACCCTGTGGCACCCCACTAGCAACTGTGGTTCAATCAGAGTACGAACCATTTATTACCACCCTCTGCTTTCTATCATTGAGCCAATTTTTTACCCACTTACACACGTTTTCGCCCAGTCCGAGCTGCCTCATTTTGTATATTAGCCTATTATGTGGCACGGTGTCAAAGGCTTTAGAGAAGTCCAGATATACGAGATCAATAGATTCTCCCTGGTCCAGCTTAGAGCTTACTTCATCATAGAAACTGATCAGATTTGTCTGACATGAGCGATCCTTCATGAATCCATGCTGGTGAGGAGTTATTCCCTTATTCTCCTTGAGGTACTCCTCGATGGTGTCTCTCAGAATCCCCTCGAAAATTTTTCCCGTTACTGAAGTGAGACTTACTGGCCTGTAGTTACCAGGCTCACTTTTGCTCCCTTTTTTGTAAATTGGAACCACGTTGGCAATGCGCCAATCCAATGGTACAACACCGGTCTTGATAGTGTCTAGAAATATTAGGTATAGCGGCCTAGCTATCTCGTCACTTAGTTCCCTTAGTATCCTTGGGTGTAATCCATCTGGGCCCGGCGATTTATCAATTTTAGTTTTCTTTAGACGCTTCCGCACCTCCTCCTGCGTTAGGTATGAGATATTTTGTGAGGGGTTCGTTTAATTCCCCTGCATCTCGTGTGGCATTTCCTTTTCGTTTGTGAATACACTTGAGAAGAAACTTTAGTAGATTTGCTTTCCCTTCGTCATCATCAATGATTTCTCCTGCATTGTTTTTTAAAGGGCCAGCGCTCTCCCTGCAAATCCTTTTGCTGTTAATATAGTTGAAAAATAGCTTCGGGTTGTTTTTGCTTTCTTTGGCGTTCTGTCTTTCTGCTTCCTCCTTGGCAGTTTTGATCGTATCTTTGCATATTTTGTTTTTTTCCCTGTATGATTTTAGCGCTTCTTCACTGCCTTCTTGTTTTAGTAGTTTGAACGCTTTCTTTTTTTCGTTTATTGCCCCTCTTACCGTCCTGTCGAGCCACATTGGTTTCCCATTTGTCCTCTGTACCGTCATTTTTGAGGATGTTGTCCCAATTAATGTTACCGATAGTAGTTCTAAGCTGATCAAATTTTGCTTTACTAAAGTTTAGTTTCTTTGTTGCTCCTTGATAAGGCTTCCTATTGATTGACAGCTGGAAGTTGATTATATTGTGGTCACTGTTCCCCAAGTGCCCCTTAACCTGCACCCCCTTTATACGTTCCGGTTTATTGGTTAGTACTAGGTCCAGAATGGCCCTCCCTCTTGTTGGTTCCTGTACCAGTTGGTTCAGGTAATTGTCTTTAATTACTCTTAAGAACTTATCACCCCTGTGAGATTTGCAGGTTTCCTTCTCCCATGTTATATCTGGATAATTAAAGTCCCCCATGATAATTACTTCATTGCGGTTTGACACCTCTTCTATCTGCCTTAATAGTAAGTTATCAGTTTCTTCTGTTGCTTTTGGTGGTCTATAGAAGACCCCTATCAGGATTTTGTTATTTTTTCCTCCCTGTATTTCTACCCAGAGAGATTCCACCTGTTTGTCTCCTACCCCTATATCCTCCCGTAGCCTCGGCTTCAAGTTCGATTTGACGTACAGACATACCCCTCCCCCTTTCTGGTTCCTTCGGTCTCTTCTGAAGAGATTGTACCCCTGCAAATTCACCGCCCAATCGCACTTATCATCAAGCCATGTTTCCGTAATTCCGACTATATCATAGTTTTCATCAGTCATTCTCGCTTCAAGCTCACCCACTTTACCGATCAGACTTCTTGCATTTGTGGTCATACAATTGATATCATTATTTTTGTTTTTTAAATTTGTTTTGTTGCTATTCGTACTTATGGCTGATCTATCAGTTCTAACTGTACTAACCCCACCCCCTGCTGGACCCCCTTTCCCTTTGCTTGGAGCCGGATCGCTAGTTACACTGGCTACCCCACTATTTCTCATTTTACCCTCCCCCCAGTCCCTAGTTTAAACACTCCTCCAGCCTTCTAGCCATCATATCACCCAGCACAGCTGCACCCTCCCCATTAAGATGCTGCCCGTCCCTACGGTAGAGCCTGTAGCCGACAGCAAAGTCAGCCCAGTTCTCCAGGAACCCAAATCCCTCCTTCTTACACCAACTCCGGAGCCACTTGTTTACCTCCCTAAGATCCTGCTGCCTTTCTAGTGTGGCTTTAGGTACAGGTAGTATTTCCGAGAAAACTACCCTGGAGGACCGTGCCCTAAGCTTGGATCCTAATTCCCTGAAATCATTTTTGAGGGCCCTCCATTGACCTCTAACTTGTTCATTGGTGCCAACGTGCACCATGACCGCTGGATCCTCACCAGCCCCTCCCAGTAATCTGTCAATCCGATCCGCGATGTGTCGAACTCGAGCGCCAGGAAGACAACACACCATTCGACGATACCGGTCTTTATGGCAGATTGCCCTATCTGTCCCCCTAATAATTGAGTCCCCCACCACTAGAACCTCTCTAGCCTGCCCTGCACTCCCCATCCCTGTCTCACTGGAGCAGTCATCCCCCTGGCGTTCAGAGGGCATGTCGTGCTGCAGCGGTGCTGGCTCTGTAATGGCATCGCCCTCATCTGCCAACGTTGCAGACATGTTGGGTTGTGCCAGTTCAGGACCAGCCTCCCTGGATCTATTCCCTCTACGCCTCCTTCTATCTGTCACCCAACTAGCTGCCTGCTCCCCCTGGTCTTCCGTACTACCATCCGCCCCCACCTCTACCCCAGCGAGTGCCTGCTCAGTGAGCAGCAAACTCCTTTCCATGATGTCAATGGCTCTCAGTGTTGCCAGTTACTCATTTAGATCCAGAATTTGGGCTTCTAAATTTGCGACGTGCACGCATCTTGCACAACAGTATGCACCCTCGATCGGCTGATCAAGGACCGCATACATTGCACAAGTAGCACACTGGATGGCATTGCCAGGCATGGAGCTCATCCTAATGGGGATCTACAATTTACTTGTGGAAGTAGTGAAGATAGACTTGTTCACACTCCTCTCACATGCTGCTACAACCGCTGACCCGCCGCTGCAACCGCTGACCCGCCGCTGCAACCGCTGACCCGCCGCTGCAACCGCTGACCCGCCGCTGCAACCGCTCACCCACCGCTGCAACCCCTCACACGCCGCTGCAACCCCTCACACGCTGCTGCAACCCCTCAGACGCTGCCGCTCTCGCGCAACCTCTTACCTGCTGACACTTATGCACAACCTGTCACAAATTTATTTATTTATTTTTTTTCCTTCCTCCCCCTCACAAACACTTAGACCCCAAGACACACACACACACAGAAGACACATCTAACCAGATACACAGAAGACACACACTTAGCTCACAAACACACACAGAAGATACTTATCAGCTCCTCCACTCCTCCGCTCCTCCTGGTGACGTCACCCGCCTTCCCGGCGGCCGCTCACTCTGCCCTCCTGTCTCAGCTGCTCCGTTCTGGTCCCCTCCGCTGCTGCTGGCGCTGGACTCCTGGTGGCCTCTTGGCGCCGGCTGCTGCGCTCCGGTCTCTCCTTACTGCCCCCGCACCTGCTTCGGGCCGGTATCGGCTGCTGCGCTGCTCCGCTGTCCCCTTCAGCCCCCCGCTCGTGCCTCCGTCTCGTGCCGCTGCTCCTGGCGTCTGACGTCACTTCCGGTCAGTCACTAGATGCAGTCTCAGGGTGCACCCATTCCATCTGATCCTCCACAGATGCGGCCGCCTCTTCTTTACGGTCATATCCCCAGCGGACCTCGAGGGGGCGTTCTCTTTTCTGGAGGTTCCAGCTATCTCAATTCCGGACTGAACTGCCAATGGACATGGTTCCTCTGAACACCTGAAACTCTAGGATTCTGTTGGTCCTCAGTCCTCCAATGCCAGCGCGAACTGCGACACTTTTGATTTATCTCCAGGGCATGGCACACTGACCAACTCTTCCACAGGAGCGGACTCTCCTGCCCTCTTTACCCCGCATAGGAAGACAATCGAGACAAATGTTCACCGTTATAACCACTTTCTTCCTTTTCAGAGTAGATTTTGCAAATTGCGGCCAAGTGGTTAGGCCAAGCATTTATACAGTTATCTGCTTAATATTACTAGGATAAGAGAATACGCTTCTTTTCTTTCCTACCACTACACGATTTCTGAGTTTGGTGGCGTCTTTGCAGACACTACGCATTGCCACGTTTCCCCAAGTAGGGTTTCAGGGGCACTGATTTGTCCCTGAGTTTTAGGGGAACAGGCCCTCTGATTAGACTATAGCTGATAGCGTGAAGCTAGCATAATACTAAGTAGTAGCTTTTAGTGTTTGTCTTTGTCTTTGTGAGTCTCTCCTTCCCCCTCCCCCCCCCCCCTCCTTCCTGGTCCCCTTTTCAAGTGCACACTCCTCGTCACAGGGAATATCATAACCTCACCCTATCCGCATACTAGATCTAGTCATGTCAAATATGCTGCCCAGCTCTGCTAATCTTACGGTTGTATCCCTAAATGCACAGGGTCTGAGCATCCCAGAGAAAAGGTCCTCCATTCTCCATCTTCTGTGGAAAAGAAAAGCGCAGGTTGCCTTTGTCCAGGAGACACACTTCCGGACAGATGCATCTCCCAGGCTTTCTGACGCCAGGTTCCCGAACGCCTACCACAGCACGAACTACGAATCCAAATCTAAGGGTGTCTCGATCCTCATTGCCAACTCAGTACTGTGGGAACATGTGGAGACACGCAGTGATCCGGAAGGTAGATATCTCTTCCTTAAAGGTAAGCTGGCCGACACTCCAGTCACACTTGCAACAGTTTATCTCCCTAACTCCAACCAGGTGACTTTCTTAGAGAGGATCCTGGAGGACTTAGAGGAATTCAAGGAGGGCACCCTAATACTGGGGGGAGATTTCAACCTGCCATTAGACCCACACATAGACACTTCCAGGGGAAGCAGCTGCCTACCATTAGCTGCGCATCGCAGAATCCGAAAAACACTCCACAAATACCTACTGGTGGACGCATGGAGGATCTTGCATCCCTCCACCAGAGACTATACATTCTTCTCCACACCACATAACACATATTCCAGAATAGACTATTTTCTTCTACATCACTCAACCTTGTCCATCCTAGTCTCGGCAGACATAGACAACATTACTTTCTCAGACCACGCCATGATTACCATATCCCTAGCACTCCCTACCATGCACGGCAGAATAAGGCACTGGCGCTTAAATGAATCTCTAGTCAGCTACCCAAATACCTCTAATGAAATCAGCAAGGTGCTACAAGATTACTTTGAACATAACAACACCACAGATTTAGACCCATTACCGATATGGGAAGCCCACAAATGTGTCATTCGGGGCTTTTGTGTCAGCCTCGGATCTCACATCAAGAAAGAACTCAATGCATATCTCCAGGGATTACTTTCCCAGATCCAGACACTAGAACGTATTCACAAATTCTCTTGAGGTAGTGACAGGGAGGCAGAGCTGAGAGAAAGTACGTTCCCTCTGTCTAAGTCAGGCAAAGACGAATCTGGCAAAATGCAAACGCCACTTTTTTGAATTCGGGGACAAACCCAGTCGCACACTAGCCCGCACACTCCGTGCCACTAGATCCAAGGCATATGTACCGCACATCACAAACGTCAATGGCCAGATGCGACATATACCACCCCAACAGATAGCTGAAGCATTTAGGGACTACTATCAGGCCCTATATAACTTGGCCCCCTCCATGCCAGAACAGGAAAAGATAGCCAGAAAGGCAAAGATGGAGGATTACCTCCAACGCTCAAATTTTGGTAAATTCTCACAGGAGGCCATAAGAGCGATGGAGGCCCCGATTACGCAAGTGGAATTAGCAAGTGCTCTAGTGGACTCCAACACAGGGAAAGCACCAAGGCCTGATGGTCTCACCCTCATGTAATACAAAAAATATGCTGATATTTTGTCACCCGATTTTATTCGGGCCTCTAACGCCATTATGTCTGGGAACAAACTGCCAAGGGACACTTTAAATGCACACATTACAGTTATCCCAAAAGAAGAGAAGGACGCATTGCAATGTCAGAGCTACCACCCTATGTCTCTGCTAAACGCAGATCTGAAACTGTCTGCCAAAATATTAGCCAGTAGGATTTCCCCATATCTGCAGGGCTTGATCCACAAAGACCAGGTGGGCTTTGTTCCACTCAGAGAGGCCAGGGATAACACGACGAAAGCTATAAACCTGATCAGCATAGCAAAAAAAAGCTAACTCCCCATCTGTCTACTCTCCATGGACGCGGACAAAGTGTTTGACCGAGTTGATTGGGACTTCATATTTGCCACATGGCATGGGGGTGGGGCCGAATATGCTCTCCTGGCTTGCAAGCCTTTACTCTAACCCATCGGCCTCCGTCAGGGTGAATGGTCAGCTTTCCTCTCCATTTACGATCAACAATGGCACAAGGCAGGGTTGCCCATTATCACCCCTGATTTTCATCTTATGCTCAGAGCCGTTAATGGGACATATTCACTCTAACCCTGATGTTAAGGGAATCAAGCTGGCAGACACTGAGCACAAGATAGCGGCCTATGCTGACGCCCTTCTGTTCTTTATCTCGAGCCCGCGAGTATCTTTACCCAACCTACTAGCAGAAATAAACCAATACTCCGCCCTATCGAATTTCAAAATTAACTTTAACAAATCAGCGGTGCTCAACATATCACTACCCCAGTCTTTGGTATCAGAGCTTAGGGACTCCTTCCCTTTCTCATGGACAGGAGCCCACATAAAGTACCTAGGCATTAAACTGACACCAGAGACCGGGGGACTGTACACGGCTAATTTCCCAGCTCTTTTGAGCAAGGTGAGACAGGACCTCAGCTCCTGGACAAAAGGCTTATTTTCATGGTTCGGTAGAGGGGCGATTATTAAGATGAACATCCTCCCAAGAGTGCTGTATTTACTTCAGGCTCTCCCCATCCAAATCCCAAAACAATTCTTCCAACATCTAAATTCCCTGATGACCAAATTCGTATGGGCGGACAGGCCTACTCGTATTGCACGGAACATACTTTCTAGACCAAAAAACGAAGGGTGTATGGGCCTTCCCAATTTTATGCAATATTACCAGGCAGCTCACTTGACGCAAATTGTAGACTGGCACAGACACTCAGCACTTAAATAGTGGATCACTATAGAACAACACATCACGTCTGTGCCGCTCATAGTTTTACCTTGGGTGCAAGTTGGAATCCCCCTGGAGATAACCAGACACACTACGATCGGTCCTACACTGTCAGTAGCAGCGAAAACCTATCCTAGAATAGATATCTCTCTGAGGACCTCACCAATGTTCCCAATTCTGGGCAACCCTGCTTTCCCCCGGGCGTCGAAGACAGGGCCTTTAGAAATTGGTTATCTGAGGGTGTGTTCAGAGCAGAGCATTTCCTACAGGAAGGCCAATGGCTATCGGCGTATGCATTAATAGAAGGAAAAAAACATAGAGAGGGCGGCAGCATAAACTGATGCAGAAGGTTTGTTTAAAGGAACATTTTTATTGTTTCAGAGTTTAAAAATAGGCAACGCTTCGACCTAAATTAAGATCTTTTTCAAGCTTCTTCCTCTCCCACAGGCCAGCTTTCTGTGTCTCCAGGCTCCAAGCTGGCCTGTGGGAGAGGAAGAAGCTTGAAAAAGATCTTAATTTAGGTCGAAGCGTTGCCTACTTTTAAACTCTGAAACAATAAAAATGTTCCTTTAAACAAACCTTCTGCATCATTTTATGCTGCCGCCCTCTCTATGTTTTTTTCATTGCATGCCTAAAGGGGCTCATGTCCATAACCCTACGGTGGCTCTGCATTTTTTTGACTTTGCATAGTCTTCCTTTTTTCCTCCCTCCACTAGAATTTATTCTGTGGGCTATTTTGTGAGTGCCGTGGGCTTTTCTTTTTTGCATTAATAGAAGGGACAGACAGAGCGCCGCTGACATATTGGCAGACGATCCAACTACGGCACTTTCTCACCTCTCTCCCCCGACCCAGCACCTTTGTGCACCCTAAAAAGCAGTTTCAATTCACTTGCAATGAAGAGGGACCCTCCAGACACACACTATCCAGAATATACAACTTAATCAACTCTCAACCAGAGGCACTGCCCGCCGGGATACATACAATAATGGGAAACGAAACTCGGGATCACGCTCTCTCCCAAGGAAAGGGAAAGAGTATTCACCATCACGCACTCCTCATCAATATCTAGCAAGATTCAAGAGTCAGGATTTAAAATCCTTTCAAGCTGGTACAGGGTGCCCTCCTTCCTACATACAGTATTTCCTTCAGTCTCGCATTTGTGCTGGAGATGTGGTACAGAGCAGGGCACATTGTTACATGTGTTCTGGGAGTGTCTGGCATTAGCGAACTTTTGGTCTGAGGTCTGGCGGATTACATCAAAGTTCAATCGCTTCTGAAATCGCCGGCTTTCTTCCTTCTGCATCATAGCGACATACCACTAGTGATGTACAAAAACTCTGTGGTGCGCTATCTGGTAGGCGTAGCGAGATCCTGTATCCCTAGACTATGGAGGCAGACGCGCCGCCCACCTTGAACATGTAGCTTAATAAACCGGATCATGGAGATGGAGGACCTTACTGCATTCCTGAAAGGGCTACAAGAAAAATTCAGGAAGACCTGGTACCATTGGATAGCGTTCCAGAGTTCGGAGGAATACTGGCAATTACTCCGCACTTAAGATATCAAACACCCCACCCCCCTGACCCCTGCAGTTTTCTTCCCTTCCCCCCTGTTCCTGCTGTTTATTTTCTCTGTGGGTTGTTAGTAAGTTTTCCGTATATGTCCTGGTTTTCTGTAAGTACAACACGTGGGAGGATGCGTTAGCAGAAATATGGAACTGCAAGTGATGCACTTGGGATTACCCCCCCGGAATCATGACATACGTACAAGGATTTTCATAAAACTAGTAGTATCACTTGACATAATTTCTCCTTGAGAGAGGAGCCGAAACATGAGACCCTTCAGTGGTTTTTACTTTTATCTTCCCTACCTCTCTGCCTCTGTTCTATTTCTTCTGCTCTTACACACGCAATGGTGCGGCAAAGAGCACTAATGGCTCTGGCTCCCGCTGTAAGAAAATGTCTATTTCCGCTATTGTTGTTTATGCAAACCAGTACGAGACAGATGAAGAGATTCTAAGTTTTGTCTCGCCAGAAGAGAGACAAGAGTAGGAGTATTCTGATATACCAGATAACTCGTAACAGTTAAGACAGGAATATGTATAGGATGGCTAAGTTATGTTTAGCTAAAAGTTTCAAGGTGTTTAATGAAAATGCCTTTTTTTTATGCTACCGTAAATGAAAATGGAAATTAAAAATGAGAAAATAAAGAATTAATTTAAAAAAAAAGTCAATTCTAAGTGGGCTGGTGACTTTAGGAGATGAAGATAACTGTGTGATTATATTCTTCCTTTTCTGAATCTCCTCATTTTCTCTGACATCTACAGCTATAACTGTTAACACATTTTGTATCCCACACCCTCTAACATTATTCTCCTCTGGCATACCTAAATTGGATGCCTTATATAACCAGTGAAATATGTTTCAAGACTACTGGGTATGTGATTTCTGTTATAATCATTAACCCCTTAAGAACGCTGCCTTTTTTTTCCATGTTTGGTTTTTCCGCCCTTTCCCTCCCTTTTAAAAAATCATAACTCTTGTTTATCAATCAACATAGCAATCTAAGGGCTTGTTTTTTGCGTGACAAGTTTTTTTTTTTAATGGTACTATTTAATGTACCATATAATGTACTGAAAAATGTTTAAAAAATTCTAAGTGAAGTGAAATACAGGAAAAAATGAAATTCTGCCATCTTTGGGGGACGTCTTGTTTCTACGGTGTACACACTGCAAAAAAATGACATAATAACCTTATTCTATGGGTCAGTATGATTATTACGATATCAAATGTATATAGTTTTATTTTTGCTGTACTACGTTTATATTTTTCCAAAGATATTTAATTTAAAAAAAATTATTTTCTGCTGCCATATTCGGACAGACATTTTTTTATTTTATTTTTCCATCAACATAGTTGTGCGAGGGTTCATTTTTGCAAGACATCCTATAGTTTGTATTGGTACCATTTTGGTATAGATACGACTTTTTGATCACTTTTTATTACAATTTTTCTTAGAGACAGAGTTACTAAAAAAGCGCAATTCTTGCATTATTTTTTTCTGACAACGTTCATTGTGAGAGGTAAATAATGTGTTATTTTGATAGATCTGAGTTTAATGGACGCAGTGATACCAAATATCTTTTTGCATTTTATTATTTATATGCTTTTATTATAAATATGGCAAAAGGTATTTTTTTATTTAATAATTAATAAAACTTTTTAAAGCAAATTTTTACATTTTTTGGTCCTCATAGGGGACATGAACTTATGATGGTTTGATTGCTCTTGCAGTATGATGAAATGCCATAGCATTACATTATACCTCTATCTGACAGACAATCTAGGCATGGCAATGGCAGTCCGGGGGCCTTTCAGAAGGCTCCCGGCTGCCCCGGCAACCACACAATACCCCACAATCATTTTGCATTAGCTACTAATGGGCTAATTGCTTTCAATAGGACTGCAGATGTGCCGGTCTCATTGAAAGCAATGGGAGAACATTGCGATCCTCTGCCACAGTTGTCACAGCTGTGACAGCTGTGGTGGGGATTCTTTACTACCTGCGAGATGAAGAAATCCTCTGCCACAGCTGTCACAGCTGTGGCAGGGGATTCTTTACTCCCCATGGGGAGTCCTCTCGGCACTTAGTGCTGTCACAGTGTTCAGTGATAAGGGTACTCCCTGTGGGAAATATTTACATGGCAGCGGCGGAGAGGTGAGTGTATATATATATATATATATAATTTTTTTACATAAACAGGGATGATTTTCAGGGAAGGGCTTATATTTAAAGCCCTTCCCGCAAAACAATCACTGCAGTGGTTGCTGGCAGCCCATTGCTTGCAATGGGGCAGTCGGCAGCTGCCACAGCCCCATTGAAGGCAATGGACACAGGCCTGCATTCACGCGTGTTTGTGCACATATGTGGGTGAGCACTTTTGTGCTCACCTATGTATGGCACACGCACACGCTTGTGTGAAGCCATCCTCAGGCTGAAAAAAGACGGATGTGTATCTCGTTCAGCCTATTACCCCTTAGTGTTTCCAGAGAAAGGTGATAAAAAACACATGAGGTCAGTCCACTACAGTGGCCTAAAGTGATATCAATGAAAACTGCAGATCATGCAAAAAGCAAGCCCTCATACAGCTCGGTCGATTGAAAAATAACATGCAACAATATAAAAGCATATTATTTTAAGGTTTTTAGTTTGCAAAAATAGTAAAAAACAAACAAAAACTTCATCAGTTTGGTATCGCTGTAATTGTTCTATCCAGAGGATAATTTTATCATGTTTTTAGAGCACTTTAGTGAACACTGTAAAAGCAGAACTTAAATAACAATGATAGTATGTCTGTTTTTTTTCCTTCACAATATACATTGTATGTACCTAAAAATGATGCTATAAAAATGTACAACTTGTACTACAAAAAACAAGCCATTACGTTACTGTTTTGACAGAAAAATAAAAAGATTATGGTTGGTCATTTGCCAATCGTTAAGGGGTTAAACTATATTTACTTGCTTTTTTGAATATATGACATAAAAGCCTCAATTTTAATCAATACAGGGTGGTCAGCATTACGTTTCCTTTCTAAGTTTGATACAGATTTTGAATACATATCAATCTGTTATTTGAAGACATATTTATAATAGACACGGGAATGTTATATCTGTGCGACCAACAACCTACATAAATGCAACCTAAATACAGGCTGGAAAGGCAAATAGGGAGTAGGGACACACATATACGACACCAACAAACATAGACTGAACATGCACACAAACAACCACAAGGATAACAGACGGAAAAATACCAATGTACTAAAGTACCAGAGAGGTGGAAATATCTGTAAGTATGAGGTATTGGTTTGTATTTTGGCCAAAGCACTTAAGCTCACAAGCCCACGTCAAGGGTCCTTATTATCTTGTGAGTCCTTACTCTTAGGCTAACTTCACACAGGTGATATTGGGCTGTGAATAATGGCCTGATATCGCCCTCGCCATTCATGTGAAACCCCCAAGGATGTAAGGCATTTTCAGGAGAAAACAGCTTGCGCCTCTTCGGAGGTTGATGAAATTTCTTCCATTTTTCTCAGTTTGCACATGGTTCAGTGTGATGCATGAGTATGCACAAGATAGGACATGTCTTGATTTGATCCCCACATTGTATCGCAGTGCCATGTGGAAAAAATTGCTCATGTATATGATCTCATTCAAATGAATAAGGTTCATATTTCTGAGATTGCGTGATTTTCTTGCCCGTGTGAAGCCAACCAAACAAGACAATTAAAACCACAAAAGAAAACACTGCATATAAGTTGGGCAATTGTCCTAATAGAGATAGTCCCACGCTGAAACCTGGGGGTCTGGCTTTCCCTAGATAGTAACAGGCGGGAACACCAGACAATGGAAATACAACTAAATATACACTGAACAGGATAGTTCCTACCAAATGTAGTCAACACCTACAGACATACACATAACTCGACCCTGTTCACACCAAGTGGCTGCAACATAAAGGGAACACCACACAGAACAAGACATTGTTCACACTTAATGTAGGCTGCCCCTTCAGACATACACTAAACAGCTCATTGTTCACACGTGAAGTCTGCTCACCTCACAGACAGAAGGAAAACCCCACTCAGAACCACATGCACACATAGATAAACAGGAGCTAGCTCAAGAGTCTACACACTGAGGGGTGATGAGTGACATCTATTGGAGGTAATTGCTGTATATTGATCCCAGAGTATTAGTCTCAGTGGTCCTATCTTGTGACTGCCATTTTGTATATTAGGGTTTTTGGACTTGGTCCTTTTACCTCCTGGTGTTCTACTGGACAGACTGGTGCCAGTCAATCCTGCCTCTTTCTAAACATCTTGTTGCATGCTGTTTTAAAGGTACCTTTTTACTCTTGATAAAAAAATACAACTGTAGGATGCAAAAATGTGTTGTGATCAGAACGTAAAGTCATAAGGAAACTCTTTAGTGAATGGACATGCTGAACATGTGAATATTACATTATGTAATTGGTTCCCTCTACTGCATATATAGAGTTGTTGACAAGACTTAAAATACATAAACTATAAAAAAATAAATGTAAGACTTTAATTCTTATATTTTTCAGGTTTCCTTGAACAAGGCTTGCTGGTGAAAGATGCTAAGAAGTTAAAGGAGTATTACACAAAGACTTTGCAGTTTAAGCTTGATATGATATCACTGTTGCCAACTGACTTGCTCTATTTCAAAGTGGGTTTTAATTACCCAGAACTGCGTTTCAACCGCCTATTTCGCTTTGCTAGGATGTTTGAGTTCTTTGATCGCACTGAAACAAGAACCAATTACCCTAATATGTTCCGCATTGGAAACCTTGTTCTTTATATTTTGATTATCATACACTGGAATGCATGCCTTTACTTTGCAATTTCTAAAGCCATTGGGTTTGGAAATGACACTTGGGTCTATCCTAATATTTCTCATCCAGAATATGGGCGCCTTGCACGGAAATATATTTACTGTCTTTACTGGTCTACCCTTACTCTTACCACTATTGGGGAGACACCTCCTCCAGTCAAGGACATAGAATTCCTCTTTGTTGTGTTTGACTTCTTAATTGGTGTTCTGATATTTGCCACTATTGTTGGTAATGTGGGATCTATGATTTCAAATATGAATGCATCAAGAGCAGATTTTCAGTCCAAGATCGACTCCATAAAGCAATATATGCAATTTCGTAATGTATCAAAAGACCTTGAAGCCAGGGTAATAAAGTGGTTTGATTATCTGTGGACAAACAAGAAAACAATGGATGAAAAAGAAGTCCTAAAGAATCTACCAGATAAGCTGAAAGCAGAGATTGCAATTAATGTCCATTTGGACACTTTAAAGAAGGTTAGAATCTTTCAAGACTGTGAAGCTGGATTACTAGTGGAATTAGTCCTGAAGCTAAGACCTCAAGTATTCAGCCCTGGTGACTATATTTGTCGAAAAGGAGACATTGGACGGGAAATGTATATCATTAAAGAAGGTAAGCTGGCTGTGGTGGCAGATGATGGTGTGACACAGTTTGTAGTCCTTAGTGATGGAAGTTATTTTGGAGAAATCAGCATACTGAACATCAAAGGAAGCAAATCGGGGAACCGAAGGACAGCTAATATTCGAAGTATTGGTTATTCTGATTTGTTCTGTTTATCTAAAGATGATTTAATGGAGGCTCTCACAGAGTACCCAGAGGCTAAGACAGTTCTAGAAGAAAAAGGTAAACAGATCTTAATGAAAGACGGCCTAATTGATGAAGAAGCTGCAAAGGCTGGGGCAGATCCAAAAGATATGGAAGAAAAAGTGGAGAAGATGGGAATTGCTTTTGACAGTTTACAGACAAGGTTTGCAAGATTACTAGCTGACTACAACTCCACACAACTAAAACTTAAACAAAGGATCACTAAAGTTGAGAAGAGGGTAGAAGAAAAGATTTCAGGCAATGACAACTTGTCTGAAGGACCAAACAGTGAACCAGAAACAGGCAAGGCCGAGGACAATGAAAATGACAAATAAACTCATGTATTGAGCTTTTTTATTGTTAAGTGAACAATATTTTATAAGTTCTTTCTATTTCTATTGCATAGAAATTCTTATTTTCGCAACCTTAGTAGTTTTCGAGCTTATACAGGGTAAAACATTTTTTTACATATTTTATTCAATGAGATATTTTTATACTCAAGCACTTTTAGACTTCTTTAGACAATACAATAGTACACAGGGTTATCATTACTGTTCCACTATATTTGTTGTAGGATAGACTAGTCACAGATACTACTACTTTTATACAGTTTTTTTAATAAATTGATACTGTTCTTGGTACATTCCAATGATAATAATCCAGGATCTTTTTGTTACCAAAACTGCTATTTTACCCAACCATGCACACATACATTTTGAAGACTATTGGTAAAAATTAGATGGGTACTAAGGTACTGTTTTGTCTGAGCTGGAAACCAAACACCTCATCTAGATGTAGTAGTTGTCCTAAAATATATACACAATTTGTATATGCGGAGAACAAAACTATTCATAAAAAAGTCTAAAAATGGGGAAAGAGAAAACTCACCCTATCATACTAATATGAAGAAACACTACCTGAAAGCAGGGCGATTGCCCAGACGAGGGAGGCCCTACCTCCAGAACCTGAGGGCAACCAAGACTTTTCCTAGGTAATGACAAGGGAGGAGGGGTGAGACAATTTGGAAATGTAATTCACAATTCACACTACAGTACTAGGAAACAGATGTTTCTACACCAATTAATAAGTATAAACAGCACAGACTTATCTCACCATCTGATGACACTAGGCGAACACAGACCAGACCAGAACTCCACCATGCAGATGAATAACCAGCTATAGGGGATATATATATATATATATATATATATATATATATATAACCATAATGGTTGACTGCCCAGTTGGGGAAACCACCTCCCTGCCAACCAATCAAACCCCATATTAGTAGATAGTTGTTTACACCAGCGCCGAATGATAGGGCACACACACAGTTGCCATGGTCACACCGTACCTTAATCTGGCATATTTTAATATTTATTTAGTACTCTCATTATACCACAACATTTACATAAAGACTGTTTAGCAAAGAAGAACTTGGCATTTACACACAGTATTTATTCCAAGTTGTTATTGCAACCAGATGGGTGTGTGGTTTGGATAAATTATGGCTCAGACAATGAGTTACAGGGTATCTGCCTATAGGTGACACTGAAAAGTCACTTTCTGCCTTCAGTAGGAGAGCTATTTGTATACTTTTACCATAAAATGCTAGTATGACTCTATACCTCAACAGGATTTCTGCAATGGCATAGGTGGCATTAAAAAACAAAGATCAGTTCACACAGTGTCATGGCTTTTGGATTTGCAAGATCTGTGATGATTCTTTATGTTCCACTATGATTTGTTAGAATCAGTTTTTTTCTCCTCCCATTGACTTTTAAAGGGAGTCTGTCAACAGGTTCTTGCTGTCCAAACCATGTTTTATTCTAAAATGCTGTGGTGTTTCACGATAAACACACTTTGAACTTTGACTTGGGGCTGAACCCCAAGTTGTGGAGGCGGGCCACACCGGCCTGTCTCCTCCCACATCATGCAGAATGACAGCTCTCTCCTTATACAGAAAAAGAGAGAGCTCCCACTCTGCAGACCAGGAGAGGCCAGCGTTTGGTGCCTCCATAGCTCAGTTCAGAGTCAAACTTCAAAGTCAGTGTGCACAGAAACGATTATCGGTGGGTGCCCGACAGATCATCCCATGTAAAAGCACCCTAAATTACTGTTAAGCTTGAGAACATAACCTAAACTAAATATATTCAAGAAACATTTGGGAATTCAGCCAGAAAGATTGTTAAGCACATCAGCCCTTTGAGTACATGTCAACATTGACAGTTTGACAATTTAGAGTGAATATATAATAATGACAATGTAATTCATTGGATGTTCCTTTATTATAAGAACCTGCTGTGTCTGATGGTAAATGAGTTCGGTAATGAAGTCAGTGACATATAATGGGGTTTGATTTACTTTGTCTTTTTCCTATATAAAAGCGTATGTATATTTGTGTATTTGCATTTGTAACAATACTAAAATATTAAAGGGCTTTAAGCACATACAAATATATTCACATCATTATTACAATGTATCTGGTAAAGAAACAAAAATGTATTTTGTAGAAATAATATGCCCTCGGCTTTCAGATTTCTCTAAAATGGGTTTGTTTAAGCAACTGCTGTTTAGAAATAAATTGTGATTGAATACCTGTGATTTTCTTTAGTCCAATTTTCTCTGTGGGAATATAAGTAAATATGTCATACTTACATCTCTATAAAGGCTATGGACACTTTGGGGGCACTTCTTTTCACTTGAATGCATGTATTTTGGACTTACAATCATTTTTGTAGTGGGGTTCAATTCAAACCTTTAACAGTTTCATGGGGGGGGGCTTCCTTTGGATCAACAAGGAAGGGGGTGAAAATAGGCTAAAAGTTAGGTGGGCATTGTCTTCTTTCAGCTGGACATACTATGTTGCAATGTTTGTCTTCTGCAGCATTTACATATCACTTTATATAGACACTGCAATGAGATCCATCACTCTACTAGACTGACAGCTTAGTTTCCCTCTGCGCTCTCCTCTCCTGAATGTTCTTATCAGCTAATTTATGATAACATCAAAATTTATGTGCAGAAGAGGAGAGAGCAGAGGGAAACTAAGCCATTACCCCAGTCTCACTGACAGATCTCCTATTGACACTTATAGAAGAGAAGGTGGAGCGAGTCTTATAAAGGATATGTTCCTAATAGTGAGAGTGTTTTTCTTGAAAATAATTATTTGGTTGCTACCTGTTCAAATACCACCACCATGGGTAACAAGGCATAGAAATGCTTGACACGTTGTTTATCTAATCTCTGTATTGAAAAACATTTTTGGTGTACTTTTTATAAATTTTATTAACTGCTGATGGTCCATGGGGGGAGGGCAAAAAGAGAAATAAGGGGGTAGTCAGCGTAGCTAGTGACCTGGGTCTAAGCAATGGGAATGGGGGTCGAGCAGGGGATGGGGTTAGTGCAGTTAGAACTGTCAGATCAGCCAATAGTACCATTAGTAACAAAATGAATTTAAAGAACAGAAAAAAACTGTATAAATTGTATGACCACGAATGCAAGAAGTCTGATCGGTAAAGTGGGTGAGCTTGAAGCAAAAAAAACTGATGAAAACTATGATACAGTTGGAATAACGGAAACATGGCTTGATGATAAGTGCGATTGGGCGGTGAATTTACAGGGTTACAATCACTTCAAAAGAGACTGTGGAGAATAGAAAGGGGGAGGGGTATGTCTGTACATTAAATTCTACTTAATGCCGAGGCTACGGGAAGATATAGGTGCAGGAGATGAACACGTGAAATCTCTGTAGGTAGAAATACAGGGAGAAAAAAATAACAAAATCCTGATAGGGGTTTGCTATAGGCCACCAAAAGCAACAGAATAAACCTTACTATTAGGGCAGATAGAAGAGGTGTCAAACCGCAACAAAGTAATTATCATGGGGGACTTTAATTATCCAGATATAATATCGGAAAACAAAACCTGCAAATCTCATAGGGGTGATAAGTTCTTGAGATCAATTAAAGATAACTACCTTACCCAACTTATGCAGGAACCAAAAAGAGGAAGGGCCATTCTGGACTTAGGATTAACTAACAAACCGGACCGAATAAAGGGGCTACAGGTCGAGGGGCACTTGGGGAACAGTGACCACAATATCATCAACTTTCAGTTGTCATTCAATAAGAAGCCTTATCAGGGAGCGACAAATAAAGTAAACTTTAGTAAAGCTAAATTTGATCAGCTCAGAACTACTATCGGTAACATAAATTGGGACAACATCCTCAAAAATAACGGTACAGAGAACAAATGAGAAAAGTTCAAAAGCATCCTAATCACCTCATGTGAGCAGTTCATTCCCTTTAAAAATAAAAGAACTTCGAGTAAAAGGAAACCAATGTGGCTCGACAAGACGGTAAGGGAGGCAATAAACGAAAAAAAGAAAGCGTTCAAACTACTAAAGCAAGAAGGCAGCAAAGAAGCGCTAAAATCATACAGGAAAAAAAACCAAAATATGCAAAGATAAGATCAAAATTGCTAAGGAGGAGGCAGAAAGACTTATCACCAAAGAGAGCAAAAACAACCCGAAACTATTTTTCAACTATATTAACAGCAAAAGGATTTGCAGGGAGAGCACTAGCCTTTTAACAAAGAATGCAGGAGAAATCATTGAAGATGCCGGAGGGAAGGCAAACCTATTAAATAGTTTCTTTTCAAGCGTATTCACAAACGAAAAGGAAATGCCATATGAGATGCAGGGGAGTAAAATGAACCCCTCACAAAATATCTCATACCTAACGCAGGAGGAAGTGTGGAACAGGTTAAAGAAGATTAAAATTGATAAATCGCCAGGCCCAGATGAAATACACCCAAGGGTACTAAGGGAACTAAGTAATGTGATAGCTAGGCCACTATATCTAATATTGGTGGATACTATCAAGACTGGGGTTGTACCATTGGATTGGCGCATTGCCAACGTGGTTCCAATTTACAAAAAGTGAGCCTGGTAACTACAGGCCGGTAAGTCTCACTTCAGTAACTGGAAAAATATTTGAGGGGTTTCTGAGAGACCTCATCGAAGAATACCTCAAGGAGAACAACGGAATAACTCCTCACCAGCATGGGTTCATGAAGGGTCGATCATGTCAGACCAATCTGATCAGCTACTACGATGAAGTAAGCTCTAGCCTGGACCTGGGAGAGTCTATTGATCTCGTGTATCTGGACTTCTCTAAAGCATTTGACACCGTGCCGCATAATAGGCTGATATATAAAATGAGACAGCTCGGATTGGGAGAAAACGTGTGTATCTGGGTAAAGAATTGGCTCAGAGATAGAGAGTAGAGGGTGGTAATAAATGGTTCATACTCTGATTGGGCAAATATCGCCTGGGGGGGGTGCCACAGGGTTCAGTATTAGGCCCCATTCTGTTCAATATATTTATCAACTGCTACAAACGGACCTAGATAAGCTGGGGGCTTGGGCAGAAAAATTGCAAATGAAATTCAATGTGGATAAATGTAAGGTTATGCACATGGGCAGGAGAAACATATGTCACCAATATACACTAAATGGGGTACTGCTAGGGAAAAGTGATATGGAAAGGGACCTGGGGGTACTAGTGGATTGTAGACTAAACTGGAGTAACAATCCCAGTCAGCTGCTGCAAAGGCTAATAGGGTCTTGGGGTGCATTAAAAGAGGTATAGGAGCGAGGGACGAGAACATTATTCTACCGCTTTAAAAGGCATTTGTTAGGCCCCACATGGAATACTGTATACAGTTCTGGACACCAGTGCTCAGGAAAGATGTTACAGTGCTTGAGGGGGTTCAAAGAAGGGCAACTAAACTAATACATGGAATGACAGGACTGGAATACCCAGAGAGGCTATCAAAATTGGGAAAAAAGACGGCTAAGAGGCAATCAAATAACTATGTATAAATACATGAGGGGGCAATACAAGGACCTCTCCCATGATCTGTTTATACCCAGGATTGCGACTGTAACAAGAGGGCATCCACTACGTCTAAAAGAAAGCAGGTTTCATCACCAACACAGAAAAGGTTTCTTTACTGTAAGAGCAGTGAGACTGTGGAACTCTCTGCCTGAGGATGTGGTGATGGCAAAATCCATAAAGGAGTTTAAAAGGGGACTTGATGTCTTTCTAGAGCAGAAGGATATTACAGGATATAAATCTTAGGTTAATTGTTAATCCGCATATACAGGCAGATAGGAACTATTAGAGGTTGATCCAGGGATTAGTCTGATTGCCATTAGGGAGTCGGGAAGGAATTTTCCCCCAAATGGGCTAATTGGCTTCTGCCTCTTGGGGTTTTTTGCCTTCCTCTGGAACAACATAGGAGGATAAACAGGCTGAACTAGATGGACATTGTCTTCATTCGGCCTTACATACTATGTTAATTAATTGTATATGTTTGCTCCGCTAAACAGGCAATCATTTATTGATTTTATCATTGTTCCTAATTTTTACCTTTGTTATTTTTTGTTTCTTCAATTTTAAACTATTATTCTTCCTACCTTTTATTAGCTATTAGAGATGAGCAAACGTACTCGGATAAGCACTACTCGTCCGAGTAATGTGCTTTATCCGAGTACCTCCCCGCTCGTCCTGAAAGATTCGGGGAGCGCCGCGGAGCGGGGAGCTGCAGGGGAGAGCGGGGAGGAACGGAGGGGAGATCTCTCTCTCCTTCTCTCCCGCCCGCTCTCCCCTGCTCCCCGCCGCAACTCACCTGTCAGCAGCGGCGCTCCCCGAATCTTTCAGGACGAGCGGGGAGGTACTCGGATAAAGCACATTACTCGGACGAGTAGTGCTTTACCGAGTACGTTCGCTCATCTCTATTAGCTATCTGTTTTACTAGTACTCTTTCCAGCTTTTTCTAAAGAAGGGTCTGCATTCCTGAAACACATTATTGTGCTGGTAACTAATGAAGATTTGGGTTACTCCTTTTGTCTTAATGCTGCTTACATCACAAGGGTAGAGCCTACAGTTCTTAATTTTTCTCCTTTTCATGGTCAAGCATTTTTATTGAAACTGATATGTAGATGGTGCAACATTTTTAATCAAAACCTATGGCAAAAATGTTTGTCATTCTAAAATATATGATTTTGGTGAGAGAAAAAAAAATTGCCCTCCTAAAGACATCCACACCCTTCAAATCATCCTTAACCTTCTTTTTACTGACACAGGGAGGAACATTTATAAAAACTATACCAGAATAACAGGTGTTACACTTATCAAGTCCTTCATTTTTCAGCCTCTACTAGAAAAATTACTATACATCTGTAGTGGCCCAGAATACCATCCTGGTCCCTTCCATAAATGTCATACATGTTTTGTCTTATGTAGATGCACTGTGCAAAGCTTGTCCTGTAGAGATGAGCGAGTATACTCATTAAGGAAAAATAGTTGAGCGAGTATCGTCCTTTTCAAGTATCTGCCTGCTCGTTTGCAAAGATTCGGGTGCCGGGTGGGGTGAGTGGTGGGTTGCGGGAGTGAGCAGGGGGGAGCGGAAAGGGGGGAGAGAGAGAGAGATCTCCCCCCGTTCCTCCCCGCTCTCCCCGACTGCCCCCCGCCGACACCCGAATCTTTGCAGACGAGCAGGCAGATCCTCGAAAAGGACGATACTCGCTCGAGTATTTGTCCTTAATGAGTATGCTTGCTCATCTCTATTGTCCTATCATATCCAGTGTATGTGTTGCACAGCTGCAGCACTTGAAAGGTTAATCCTAATAAAATATTGCCTGCATGTAGATGTATAAGTTTGTCTTGTCATGTGGTATGAGTGAGGTTATAATTGTGAGCTTTTGAGAGTGGGAAAAGGTCTTCCATCTTGCCTGCTACAGAGTGCTAACACAGAGCCACATGAAAGCACCTTTAGCTACCATGTAGGTGAAGATGGAGAAAGAGGAGTAATATCCCGTAGCGTTTGGAGCGTGTATGTAAATGGAGTGAGTCCCATCATCAGAGAGAGAGCTCTACTAAAAGTTCTGAACACGCACCAGTTCAGACTACAGGCTTTTCTTGTGCAGCCATCCATAGTTAGGATCACCACACAGAGGTACCTTATTGTGACATCCACATGTCTGCTGTGCGGCGTGTTTGTAGCTTAGGCCTTCCTGTCAATAATTGTCCGCCAGAGAGTCTGCCAAGTGACCCCTACCCCCTTCCTCTTCTGGAGTGCTCCCAATCTGGGAACGATGCCGTACAGATAACGTGGACTGTAGGACCATATTTATCCTGTGTATTCTCCCTATCTCTGAGCTCTAACCTGCTGTACTTAAAGAACATTGTACCTGTGTTTCCTTGAATACCTGTTGTAAAAGTTTATTATTCAGTAAAAGTTATACCAGGCCCTAACTGTTCCTGGGGACTGGAGATACTATACACAAGTCTCTGTGTTCTTTTCTCCGCCGTGCAGCATGGCAACGGTGGTGTCACGAGTGATAAGTACTGCTACCCCCATCAACCCGTTTATTGGCATTCCCTATACTAGAGGTTTCGAAGCTGGCCTGTGATCTTACTCTGGCCTTGGCTGCGTGTCATCCCTGTGGTACAGAGCCTGGTAAGTGCCGCCGTGACAAGCCAACACTTATTCCACCCACCTCTTCAAATTAGCCAGGTATCCAAGGTCATCCCTCTGGGGTGATGCACAGATCGTGCCCCTTTTACCATGGACTTTGGTGAAAAAATGCTGCAAAGGTTGAAATCCACTGTGAAATCTTGGGGGTCTCACTACTCAGACCCCAACCAATCCCAAGAATGGGGGTCGAATGTCCCCCTATTCTCATCACTGCGGGCTCTCTGCACCGACCCACAGAGACATCAGATTGAATGAAGCAGTGGCCAAGCAAGTATGGCTGCTGCTCCATTCTTTTTCATGTGGCTGATAATAATAATAATCTTTATTTGTATAGCCCCAAATTATTTCGCAGGGCTTGATGAAAATAACCAAATATAGCCCGTAAGATGTACGCCTTACCATTCAAAATATCCAAACATATGGACCTATGGAACCACCCTGAATTCAAAGAAGGGCGAGAAAACAAAATGTTTAAAGTTTGGCAGCAGAGGGGCATTTTAAAAGTCCAACATCTTATACACCCAGAAACTCCTAGATATATGAGCTTCAAGGAATTGGGTGAAAAATATAACCTACCTACAACCCATTTTCTCCCATATGCACAAATGAAAAACTTCCTACGGAATAGGCTAACTGACATTTCAAAAGAGGCAATACTCAACTCTATAGATATTCTAATCCAAAACTGTACCTATAAACAATCAATTTCAGTATTATATACTAAGTTTAGGGAAGCATGGGTGAAAGAGAATGGCTCAAACTTGTTTAAAAGATGGATAAGTGACCTACAGGATCCAGAGATATCTGAGGGTATAATCAAGAGCTGGAACTCTGTGAGAAGGGCGGTATCAAACGAAAGATGGCGGGAAACATATTTTCAGATAATCCACAGAGCGATTTATGGGTTCAACATACCTCAGAACCGAAATGGTCCAGCAAGACTACAAGCATGCCCAAAATGTGCATTACCCAACTCAGATTTTTTACATGGCATTTGGCACTGCCCTAAAATCAAATCATTTTGGGTGGGGACCCAAAAAATAATACAAGACATTGGAGGCCAATTCCTACAGCTATCACCACAGACATTCGTACTCCACCAACTGCCCGAACAGGCTAGAAAAACCACAATGACCCATACTATACTTCTAATTAGTAAAAGGTGCCTTCTAAATAACTGGCTACAAGCCAAACCCCCTGGGATAGAAGAGGTGATACACCAGCTAAAACATCTCTTAAAAATGGAAAAAATTGAGATAGAACGGAGATTGGAATCCCAAACCTCAAAATTCTTCAAAAAATGGAGGGAATTTATAGGAAAATTTCTTAACCCCAGCGAAGTCAAAGAATGTATGATGCAATTTGCTAACACAACATGGTACTATAGTCAAAAAGATTTGAACAGTCTGGGATCACTGAAAATATGGTGACTGATCTGAAAGGAACATAATCGCCGGGATTTAGTTCGCGGATTAGATTAGATAGTTGATGGTTAATATTAGCATTGAATTTCAATGTGTGTTTCAATATGTTAATAACTGTTACCATATTTGGGAGAAAGAGTTTTACCAAAATAAGAAAGGATCATACATGGGTTGGAGGCAAAATAATTGGGAAGATTACAGAGAGAAATACGCATATGACAGTACCTAAACAATGTAATATCACTGTAAAAGAAATGTATATCATGCAAAACTCTGGATAGATTTTCTTAAAACATCTGCCATGTATGTATCCATTGAAAATGCTACTAAAAATAAGTTAAAAAAAAAAAAAAAAGAAAATAACCAAATACAAGTGTTCAGCTATATCTGCTAGCCCCATGGAAGATGAATGGAGTGGCACTGTGCATGCATGACCGCCACTCCATTCAATATCTTCCTTACTGCTGCAGGTGCAGTAAGCCCAAAATGAAGAGGAGGGGAGATACAGGACCTCCATTCTTGGCATCGGTGGGAGTCTTAAGGGCGAGACCTCCACCAATTAGACTTTAATCACCTATCCTGTAAAAGTCTATTTTGGGAATACCCCTTTAAATCTCATCCACTAAACTGCTACTATAAATGTTGTGGATTTTATGTACCGAGATTTCACATGAAAAATCTGCAGCTTTTATACAAAGTGTGAATATACCCTTAGATTTGTATCTTATAAATGTTACCCAATCACAGTTATACTGACTCTTCCCCCATAAAACTATTTACAATCTGCTCAGCTCCTCCTGCTCTATAACATCATGCCTGCAGTTTGGACAGTGTCTTTGTGCTGACAGATTCCTTGTAACAGAGAACACAACTCAATATTTATTACCCTGATTCTTCAGGTTTTATAAATATCTAATATATGGCACAAGGGTGCAACTTAACACAAACACAGACCTCAAAGTAAAGGGATTCCTTGTACACTTTCGGGTCTCCTTATTGTTAGGATGTTTCCGGGCACCATTAAAGAGACTTTGAGATGCTAAAACATAAGAAACATCCACAAAAATGCCCATTTTGGAAACTATACCCTTCAAAGCATGAATCTAAGGCCACTATACACAGCGAGAATCTCAAGCGAGTTTTGTGCTTGTGAGATGCACAAAACTCGCTTGAATATGAACTCCATTCTTTTGAATTGACTTATTAAAATGGGCAATTTTTATCCCTGCAGCGATGCTGCATGTTCTGTCTTTGGGTGTTCCCTCAGAAACACTTGTGAACTTCTGATATGTGTAAAGCACACACCTGGGGATCGCAATTTCACTGAAGTGATGCAGCATGCTTAATTTGGCCGCAGGTACCGCAGGGGAACAGCTTCCATTGAAGTCAATGAAAATTGTCCGGCTTGCGGCACACCCAGAACTGTCACTCCGGGTGTGCTGCGGGTCCCACAGGAAAGCAGGAGATAAAAAAAAAAAACTGCACTGCACATGTGCATGGGGGGTGCCGGCCAGTGGGCCCGCTCATATGCACAGAGGAAACGCCGGACGAGCCGCATGCGTCCGTAATGTCCATATGCCACAGGCAGGGTGGGATCCCGCAGCAGGGATCCCGCCCACGGAACCCGACCCGCCCATGGACATGAGGCCTTATAGTGAGTAATTTGACCAACATGTGTTTTCCTAGAATGAATGCTCAGTGGATAATGCAAAATGAAAACTGCAATTTTTTTTACAGAGATGCCATTTCAGTGTCCAATATGTTGTGCCCAGCTTGTGCCTTTGGAAATTCAAACCCCATAAATTGTTAAGCGGGCTCTCCCTGGTACAAGAATGCTATATATGTATATGTATATTAGTCATGTGTGCCATGTCACTTTTGTGAACCTTCTGAGGCACCAATACAGTGGAAATGCTTGAGAAGTGACCTATTTTGAAACACCATCACTTAGGTAATTCATCTATGGGTATGATAACAAGTCATAGTATTGTATGGGGTTTTACTCGTATTTCAATTTATAATGTATAAACATGCGTAAGCTTTGCAGTATACATCAGTGCCTTATGAGGTATATATATATATAGGGTAAAAAAAAGTAAAGTTAATAATACACTGATGTTTTAGATACAGGTCAGGTTTTCTGGTTTAGCTGTAGCACTGATGAATGATGTATGTCCTTTTATATCTCCCTTTTGGAACACACTCTGAAATTTTTGGTGGAGCTTCCTTTTTTGTAGTTTAAGAAGCTTTATTAAGAAAACGTGTGGCCCTCCTTTTCCTGGTTCCCAAATATTAGGGCCTTGATTACCAGCATATTCAATTGAAGGAACATTCCCATCTAGTCTGCACATTGGGGTAGTGCATGCTATACAGTGCTTATCTGTATGACGTGCATAGCCAGATTTCTGTTCAATTCCTTAGTTTTCGGTATAACACTCTATGGTTTCAAAACTTGATCCAACAGATCAGCCGCTAAGATTTACCTTTTATAGTCCAAGTCATAATCTAGTTTAAAGGTACCTTCTCCGGGGAATGGAATGCTTTCATTACCGTGTATCATGGTCAATATAACGATATACCTTTTGACTTTAGCAACCAGCAAAATCTTCTCACTCCATAGGGCTCTACTATCACCCCTTCTGAGTATTTGCCCAAGAAGTGACCTAAAGGGTTTTGCACATGGTGCTGTATGTCGCTGTGCTTCTGACCATAACCATATGGAGATGCTATAGCATGACCTGAAGATGGTTGTGCATTCAAGGCATGCCAGGAATATTCATGAAAGGAAACTAATTCACAGGGAGCAATGGTCCAGAATTTCTTTCTTAAGGAAAAAAAAGTGCTCCTCATTTATTTTTACTGGGAGCTGCTCAGAGTTGCATCAAAAGACAAACTATCTCTACCATATTTCCCAACAGAAAGGTTAATGTGTTATCCATAAACACCACAAAAAGTTGGGACAAAAAGTATAGTAAAAAAAATGGGAGTCACAGAAGTGCCGCCAACTCCACTATGGGAGAATGTATCTATAGTACTCGAAAACTAAACAAAAAAGAACTGGTAGTAGTGGGAATCTTCAATTCAGGTAATTTGAGGCAAATTCAGTAAGTCCAACTTCTCTTTGATTGATTATAACCCAGCAGAAAGAATGCCTTTCGAGGTTGATGATCCTTTCCGTAGCATAGCTGGGGGACACACTAACGATTACATGAATAAATTTACAAGGTAAAGGGGGCAGAATATCAGTTTTCACGCCGAGCCGATATACAGTGTCCTCATCTGCAGGGAGGGGGGGGGAGGATGAAAGAGCCAGGAGCAGGAACTGAGCTCCCGCCCCTTCTCCAGCCCCTCTCCACCCCTCTACGCTATTTGCAATGAAAGGAGGCGGGGCGGGGCTAAATTCCGTGAATTAGCCCCACCCCCCGTCCCACCTCTCCCCATTGCAAATAGTGCAGAGGGGTGGAGAGGAGGCAGAGAGGGGGCGGGAGCTCAGAGCACTGCTCCTAGCTCTTCCAGGCTCCCCCCCCCCCCTGCAGAGAGAGACGACGTATATCGGCTGGGCGTGAAAACCCAGCCGATATACGCTTGTCTGAATCCAGCCTAACAAAAAGGAAAAAATCGTTTATTCTCATATGCTTCACCGTTTACCTTGTTAAAACCTACATCAAGTCAAAAGTTTGTGGGAGAACATGTTGTGGTCTAATGAGATCAAGGTTGAACTTTTGGTGTAAACTTGAACTTTGTATCTCAAAGACAAAAAAGGTTCACCATTATCCTAGGCTTTAGGCAACCACTGCTCCTTGGGATCTTTGTGTGGAGTCTTGGCCAGCTGCACGGCTCAGCAGCAACAGACAATAAATCCAATGTATAATAAAGTTGCCAGCTTCTACACGCGATTTGCTTTTTTAAATCTTTATTTCATCTATTCAGACACATGTTAAATAATGCATGTCTCTGCTAACAAGTAGCTGACATGTTTCAGCAGATACAGCTGCCTTTCTCAAATTTTATTTTATTTTTTACATTTTTCCATCCTAAAAGATTTCATTTTGTTTTTCGATGGGATTGTACAGATAACGGGTCACATTAAGATGGAAATAAGTCTGAAATGATTCATTCATGTCGGATTTTTTAACATGACAAAATCATGGTATTTTAATAGGGGTGTGTAGACTTTTTATATCCACTGTATGTACAAGATTATTCTGTGCACAAGAGCATAATTTCAGGCTAGCTGCAGTGTTTCCATATGCTGTCTAATGCAAGTTGTGTCCAGGTCTTTTAGGCGCAATTTACAGTTATGCTAGTGTGCCTCTAGCCTAACTTAGGGTAATAATACTTTTTTTCAACTGGCTGATACCATGTCAAAATATTTTCTTTTTTTTCCAGGTAAGCACACACACGAGTCCATCCACAGGATGTGAAAGAAAATGTGAATCATCAAACCAGGTCACTTTCTTCCATTGCTCCTTGGTCTTGTTCTGATGGTTACGTGCCCATTGTATGCACTTGCAGTAGTGGACAGATATCAGCATGAGCAGTTGGAGTGATCTTCAACATTGTAGCCACATAGGGAGCAAGCTGTAATGCTTCTGTGTTCTCTCACTTTTTTATCATAGCCAATGTTAACTTATTCAATAATCTTTTACAGTAAAACTAACTGAATTGAATCAGATGGGCTAACCATTGCTCCCCACATACCGTGTTTCCCTGATAGTAAGACCTACCCTGATTTTCGGGGGAGGCTTGAATTATAAGCCATTCCCCGAATATAAGCCCTAGCTAGGCTACTTTTTAAAAACTCCCCAAAAAACAATACTCACCTAACTCAGGCGTTTCGGTCCTCATGCTGGTCTCCGTCGCTGCAGGCTGCCGCATCCTCCTTCAAGCCAACAGAGCAGTTCTTCCTGGAAGTGGGGCTTGAATATCTCACCTTCAGTAAGCTAATGCTCTGATTAGTTAATCCAGCGCCATCTTTCATTGGCTGATGTGGCGCTGTATTAACCAATCACAGGCATTCAATTATGTCATTGGTGAGTATTATTAGACACCCCCAGAAAATATCACACTGTGCCTCTTTTGAGACAAAAAATAATATAAGACAGTGTCTTATTTTCAGGGAAACACGGTACATCAATGAGCCCCCAATTCTGTCATTAGTTCAGCAGTTGTCCTTCCTTGGACCACTTTTGGTTGACACTAACCACTGAAACTAGAGACACCCCATAAGACTTGCCATTTTAAATATGCTTTGAGACAGTCATCTAACAATTTGCCTCAAACTCACTCAGATCCTTACACTTACTCCTTTTTCCTGCTTCCAATACATCAACTTCAAGAATCTACAGTTCACTTGCTGCCTAATATGTCCCAGCCCCTGACAGGTGCCATTGTCATGAAGTTATTCACTTTACCTGTCAGCGGTTTCAATGCTATGGATGATCAGTATATAAAAATATCTATCTATCTAAAGTGTTTGCTAACACTGGTAGCATAATGAACATTTTAATTTTTGACACTGCAGGCATATCAAGGGTCAGGTTTCCAACAACAATGTATTTCTTGTTTGACAACATAACTGATGTTAAGGAATAGAAGCTGAACTGTAAGCTCTGTCTTATTGTGGCCACGAGTCCTGGGAATGCTGATACAAAACAATCACCTGTAGCTCGTTCAGCTACTTACTTAACTTCCATAACAACATTTACAGCAACACAACTAAACAGTCAGTAAGTTCCCAGCAACTACTGGGACAGAGAAGTTACCGGGTGAATACAAGTCACTCTTCTTCAGTCAAGGATCAAAAATGACAGAAAAGAAACTAAAAGAAGCTGAAAAATCTGCTCTAACTATATCATTCAATTCAAAAGAAGAAAGTCTTCTAAAGAAGAAAATCCTTTCATTGGATTTGATGAAAAAACAAGTAGCGGATTCATTGACTCTGGACCAGAAACTTTTGTATAACCACTTTACACTAAAGCTTAGAAGATCAGAGTTGGCACATGCCAGGCTCATTGGAAACACCGAACTAATGAAACACCTGGCACAGACAATGTTCTCCAGTTTTAATTCTACTGTTAATGATGGCACAGAAAAAGCTCTGAGGACTATACTACAAAATGGGAAACCATTAAGAGCCGTATCTGCACCATGTAGACCCAACTTGTGTATGTCGGAGAATGGTAAAAGCTACAAAACTGCTGCCAACCATGGTCAGAATATTTGGAAATTTTCAGCTAGGAAAAACTATCCAAACACTCCTCAAAGGTTCTATTCTGCACCAGCGAGACGACAACTTCTCAACCGACAGCCGCAAGTCACATTTTTTGAAGCAAATGAATCTATAACTAAGAATCTGGATTCAGTTGTTCAGCTTCAAAATGTAGGTGGCCATGGAGAAGAAAGTGTTAAAGACAAAGAGTTCCTTAAATCTAAAGCTGAGAAACTAGAAACTGACATGGCATTTCCACAAAGTAGTAGAAGCTTAGTGAGAAAAAGGCCAAAATCTCAAAGAAGTTTCTTGTTGGACAACAGTGGAATTAAGTTGTCGGGTTCCTCAAACACCATGGGGGACATAACAGATGATACAGAAGAGATGTTTTCAAGTAAAGTAAAAACATTTATTGAGAAAGTAGAAGCTCTGAAGCAGAACGACCTTATATTAAAAGATTACTACTCTCAGAGAATGTTGGCTGGGGCAGGAAAAAAAGACATTTCCAGTCTCACAGGCCAGGATGATGAAAGGGAACAGAACCAATGGTTACCAACTGGAGAAGAGTTTCATCACCGAAGCGTAACTATGAAGAAACTCGATACAAATTTTACTCGAAAAGATGTACCTACAGATTCTCTATTCATGGAACAGTATAATCTAGTTCTTACAAAAGAAAATTATTCAGTAAGGAACTGGATCAATAACAACCCATATATTTCTGCAAAATAACCCCAGATACTGTATATTATCATGGTCATTACATAAGGTACTGCATTTGTATTCATGTGGATGCACAGCTTGAATATTAAAATAGTCAACACTCAGTTGTTTTTAAGGGTCCATTTTGCTAAAGAAGTCTTAAAGTTGTTTTATAAAAACTGGACCACTGGCAGCTGGGACTGGGGACGGCTTTTCCTCTCTCTGCCTCCCTGCTTCGGGGATAGCAATGGAGCTATAGAAGTGTTTTCCTGTGTATCACCTATGCTATAACTGCAGCAGGGAGGCATGTTTCAAGCAGGTGTATATTTGAAACTTGCATCAATCGCTATCTTTTGGCAAGGTTTCTAAAATACACCACCCTATTTTATGCTACTTTTTTACCTGCCTGGTTCTTAAGGGCAATATGTGTTACCATTCTATTCAGGATCCATTGTAATGTACAAATGATCAGTAAATGCATGTTGACTTTCTATTGTGCCTAATTACAGCAATTGAGCAATGTAACCAAGTGCCAATGTAACATTTTGTAAAGAGCATGTTTAACCGCTTCAGGCCCATTTAAACTGGTGTATTTTCTGTCTGTATTCAATCCACATTTTTATTGACTGAATACGAATTCTTTGAATTAAATTAGTGTATTCAGACATGCGTATTTTACGCATGTAAAAAATAGCAGTGCGTCCTATTTGGGTTGGTATCATTGACCAAAATCACCCATGTAAGTTCTATGGGAGTGTTAAAAAAAAAAAACAGTGATAACGGATGCTACTCGTGTATTCACTGCGGTTTTTTATGCATGTTGCCAGGAGATAGTGGAAAGCCATAGTATATTTTGTCATTGACATATCCATGCCCAGGCTTGTTTTTCGTGGAATGACATGTACTTTTTAATGGCACCATTCTGGGATGCAAACGGTGTAGAATAACTTTTATTTAAGAAAAGTATACAGCAGCTCCGCCATTGATTTGGGGGGATTTATTTTTACAGCATTCCCTATGCATTATAAGTAGTATATTAGCAGGTTGCTAAGGCAACTCTCACACAAACGTTTTTTTTTGCTACAAAAGTATTCAGCACTTAGGCCTCATGTCCACGGGGAAAATCAGATCCGCTACGGATTCTCCATGTAGAATCTGCAGCGGGTCCCTCCTGCCCCGCGGACATGAGCGCTTAAAATAGGAATAAATCAGAATTAACTTACCTCTCACACGCTCCGGATACTTCCTTTGCTGCGGCGTCATCTTCTCTTGTCGCGGACGGATCTTCTTTCTTCAGCTCGGCGGATGTGCATGATGACGTCGGTGACGTGCCCCGCGCATGTGCCGGGCCGAAGCAAAATGATCCGTCCGCGACTGAGAGAAGATGGCTCCGCGGCGAAGAGAAGAACCGGAGCGTGTGAGTAAAATCTGATTTTTGTGTCCCGCGGATCCGGACGGCTTCCATAGGCTTCAATAGAAGCCCGCGGGAGCCGTCCCCGCGGGAGACCCACATGAAAATGGAGCATGGTCCAGATTTTTTCATGCTCCATTTTTAAAAAAATCACTTTTATTGACGATCCGCGGGTATTTATCTACCCGCGGGTGGTCAATGCATCCCTATGGGATGCGGATCCGCGGGCGGGGAAGAGTTAAAATCCGCTGCGGATTTTAATTCTTATTTTGCCCGTGGACATGAGCCCTAAACCTCCATTTATTTCCGTGGGGCCTCTCACACAAGCGTTTTTGCACCACGTATTATACACGTGAAAAATCAAATACAGCATGTCCTATTTTCAGCATGAAATCGCCCACTGAAATAGGGAATTGCACGGGTAATACTGTGCTTTTTTATGCAGCTTCCTATGCCACCAGGAGGGGAAAAAAGTAGTGAACATCAACTTGCTTGCCTACATTGTTACTGCGCAAAAATACACAGCAAAAACGCAGCTCCGTACGCAGTAAAGCGCTACATAAAAACACAGCCTTTTTGCATGCGCTCATGTGAGTGGCATAAGAGCATGGGGGTATCAAATGTATATTTTTACTAGTTTTGAATAATAAAGACACTTATTTAGTTTGATTTTATGTCGCTTCATTTCAAGACCCACATAGCTGTAAGAGGGCTATTTTTGCAGGATGACTTCTACTTTTCACTGACATCAGTAATGGGTATATATGACTTTTTAATTACTTTTAATCATTTTTGGTAGTGTAAATTAAATAAACAGTAACTCTGACATCTTTTCAGGGCTGTGTAAAATGCTGCACTAAGTGTCCATTCATTTCAATGACTGGGTGCTTAGTGCAGACTTAGTTTCTGATGCCTTGCATTGCCTATTGAAATGAATCAGGTGCATTACAAATGCTGCTTACTATGCCACCGGGAGGGGGAAAGATGGTGACATCATCAGCTTACTTTGCCTGCGTTGTTACGACACAAAATATACAGTAAAAATACAGGCAAACATTCACAAAAATATTAAACAAATGCTTGTGTGAGTGGTCTTACAGTTTTCATAACAAGTTAATGACAGATGAAATGCTAAAAAAAACCTTGTACTTTATTTGTATTTTGTAATTTATTCATAAAACACTGTATAAAAGGTAAATAAAATATGTTTATTTATATGAACCCTATTCATAACATCAACGTGCAATCTGTTAAACACGTGGGTGAAATTTTGCTAAACCTGGCACTCTGGATGCACAGTGCACTAAATACATGAAGAGGCACACACTTCTTCATGTATTTAGCACATCTCGGCACCTTCTCTAAAATATATGCCAGCTCCAACCTGGCGTAAACCTCTGGTATAATTTACACTAGTTTCTGGTGTAAATTATACACAAGTCTTTCCCCTTCTGAAGCACTGCCCATTTTTCTTCTCTCTGTGCGAGCCGCCACTTTTTTTGAAAAGTTGCAAATTTTTTACATGAGAGCCTAGTGTAAATTGGTTTATAAATGTGCCCCAAAGTACACTGCAATTCTTCAACATTGCAGTGTAAAAACTGACAGCCAGCATATTAGGCCATTCCACCAGAGCTGTAGACATATGACATGGTGCTGGAAGGGGTTAAAACATTCAGTTTCAAATATAAATAAGGCATTGTAGCATGGGCGTACATACCAGAGTCAGACCATGCAGCTTCTATGGGGCTCATAGAAAGAGGGGGCCTAGCGAGGTTTGGTCCCAACCCCCCTCCCCTTCTTAACTACTGGGTAGCTGTACTCTGTAGGAAACTCCTCTCCAAAGGAACTGAATTGCTCAAAACCATGTGGTTGGGAAATTAAAAATGGACACTAACTTTTCAAACAGCTTATGCTCATCTACCAATCCCATTCTGTATACGTCAGATGTTGGACATTTTTGACAACTGACAACCACCTGCAACAGCCACAATTGTGACCATTAACCTTTTCAACGCAGGTGTCAATTAAGCGTCCCAATCGGGATTCTGATGGCCTGAATGGCCTCCCTGCGATGAGATCATGGTATGCCGTTTAAGTGCCACAGCAGCCTGGGGCCTTCCGAAAGCCCCCATGGTAGCCATGAAGATTGCTGGTCAGAATACAATATAATGCAATACTACAGCAAGTTCAAGTCTCCTATGAGTATTTAAAACAAAAAGCATTTTTTTATAGATTTAATGAATTTTAATTATTAAAAAGTTAAATAAAAACCCTTTTCCCATTTACATGAAAAAAAAATTTAAATGGCTATCGCAGCGACCGTAAAAGTTCAGTTTATTAAAATATCACTATTAGTCCTGCATGGTGAACACCATCAGAAAATAATCTGCAAGAAGCCTCCTGGGCCACTTTTCTTCTCCAAGAAAAAATGGAATAAAAAGCAATCAAAAACCTATATGTACCCCAACATGGTAGCAATAAAAACTGCAGATCATCTCGCAAAAAAGAAGAAACCTCACACAACTGAATCAATGGAAAAATAAAAGTTATTGGGGAAAAAAAAGTGGCGACAGAAAGCAATGATTTTTTTAAAAGGTATTTTATTTTTTTTAATTAGTACTACATAAAAATACTATATAAATTTGATATCGCCCTTATTGTACCAACCCACAGAATAAAGATAACATTTAATCTTTACTGCACCATGAACGCCGTAAAAACAGAAAAAAGAAAATCGAGTAGACACCTATTTAGAATTCCATATCTCATTACCAAGTTCTAATAAAATGCACATGAATTGCTACTCCATTTACACTTAACTCACATGGACAGTGTTGCTTCCAGCATCTGTGTGTCCGGTAGGTTTGCACAGTATTGTGCTAATAATGTAACTAGTATTGCTTAGTATCAGTTTTCCAAAAGAAAGCTATAGTATGGAAATCTTAATACTGGATATAAATAATTATTTAGACTATGTTCACATTCAGGTTTCCTTTATAGAACCGGTTAAAATGACAGATGCCACCGTGGAACCGAATGGACCCCATTGAAGGTCAACAGCGTTTTATAGGCAACACATGGCGGTCTATATTTAGAGCAGAAACCATAATGCAGATGTGAAGAGTCTAATGGGATTATTACCTTTCAAAGTGTCGCCATTTAGCTGAAGCCCAACAACTGACTAGATAAGACAATTATTTCCATGAGGTTATCTCATGTGATCATGCTCTTAGGTTACAGTCACAAGCAGCAGAATTTCTGCAGTGAATTTGGGTGCAGTTACATGCAGATTGTGATGTAGATTTAACCCCCTCGATTCAAGAGGTAAAATACCCAGTACAAATTAAATGCTACAAATTTATAATATGAACAGCTCTTGGGTTACTAGTATGAGTCATTGGGATCAGAGGTGCAAATCCTGGGCCACAATGAAAAGCCTGTACCATGGTCCTTCACCTACCATGTGTTCTTTACACCATTGAGAATATCGGTGCATTCTTATGTAGCAGAGGGGGCTTTGGGCCACCTTTGGCACCAATGCCAGGAACAACTGGTAATCTACACCCCTTGCCGGGCTCTGCTTAAAATGATATATGCATTGGGAGAGTCACCTGACTGTGGCAGATACTGGGGGGAAGCAAGGATCAGGTATATTTGCATTCAGTAAGCTCAATCCTTTTCGGAAAGATGATGTTTAGAGATGAGCGAGCACCAAAATGCTCGGGTGCTCGTTACTCGGGACGAAATTATCGCGATGCTTGAGGGTTCATTTCGAGTAACGAACCCCATTGAAGTCAATGGGCGACTCGAGCATTTTTGTATATCGCCGATGCTCGCTAAGGTTTTCATTTGTGAAAATCTGGGCAATTCAAGAAAGTGATGGGAACGACACAGCAACGGATAGGGCAGGCGAGGGGCTACATGTTGGGCTGCATCTCAAGTTCCCAGGTCCCACTATTAAGCCACAATAGCGGCAAGAGTGGGCCCCCCCTCCCAACAACTTTTACTTCTGAAAAGCCCTCATTAGCAATGCATACCTTAGCTAAGCACCACACTACCTCCAACAAAGCACAATCACTGCCTGCATGACACTCCGCTGCCACTTCTCCTGGGTTACATGCTGCCCAACCCCCCCCCCCCCCCCCGCACGACGCAGTGTCCACAGCGCACACCAAAGTGTCCCTGCGCAGCCTTCAGCTGCACTCATGCCACACCATCCTCATGTCTATTTATAAGTGCGTCTGCCATGAGGAGGAACCGCAGGCACACACTGCAGAGGGTTGGCATGGCTAGGCAGCGACCCTCTTTAAAAGGGGCGGGGCGATAGCCCACAATGCTGTACAGAAGCAATGAGAAATATAATCCTGTGCCACCGCCATCAGGAGCTGCACACGTGGGCATAGCAATGGGGAACCTATGTGCCACACACTATTCATTCTGTCAAGGTGTCTGCATGCCCCAGTCAGACCGCGTTTTTTTATAAATAGTCACAGGCAGGTACAACTCCGCAATGGGAATTCCGTGTGCACCCACAGCATGGGTGGCTCCCTGGAACCCACCGGCTGTACATTAATGTATCCCATTGCAGTGCCCATCACAGCTGAGGTAGCGTCCGATTAAATGCAGGTGGGCTTCGGCCCATACTGCATGCCCCAACCTGACTGGGGTTTTTAATTCATAGACACAGGCAGGTACAACTCCCTATTGTGAAGTCCGTGTGGACCCACAGCATGGGTGGGTGCCAGGAAGCCACCGGCGGTACATAAATATATCCCATTGCATTGCCCATCACAGCTGAGGTAATGTCATGTTTAATGCAGGTGGGCTTCGGCCCACACTGCATGGCCCAGTCAGACTGGGGTTCTTTAGAAGTGGACACATGCAGTTACAACTCCCTGTGGACCCACAGCATGGGTGGCTCCCTGGAACCCACCGGCTGTACATAAATGTATCCCATTGCAGTGCCCATCACAGCTGAGGTAACGTCCGATTAAATGCAGGTGGGCTTCGGCCCACACTGCATGCCCCAGTCAGACTGGGGTTCTTTAGAAGTGGACACATGCAGTTACAACTCCCTGTGGACCCACAGCATGGGTGGCTCCCTGGAACCCACCGGCGGTACATAAATATATCCCACTGCAGTGCCCAGCACAGCTGATGTAACGTCAGCTTTAATGCAGATGGGCAAAAAATTAATTGGATTACACTGTAGGCGAGGGCCCCAAAAAATTGGTGTACCAACAGTACTAATGTACCTCAGAAAAATTGCCCATGCCCAACCAAGAGGGCAGGTGAAACCCATTAATCGCTTTGGTTAATGTGGCTTAATTTGGAACTAGGCCTGGAGGCAGCCCAGTTAACATAAAAATTGGTTCAGGTGAAAGTTTCAACGCTTTAATGAGCATTGAAACGTATAAAAATTGTTTACAAAAATTATATGACTGAGCCTTGTGGGCCTAAGAAAAATTGCCCGTTCGGCGTGATTACGTCAGGTTTCAGGAGGAGGAGGATGAATATTATACACAGATTGATGAAGCTAAAAGGTCCACGTTTTTGATGGCGATAGAGAACAATGCTTCCATCCGCGGGTGCAGCCTACGTATTGTTTAGGTATCGCTGCTGTCCGCTGGTGGAGAAGAGAAGTCTGGGGAAATCCAGGCTTTGTTCATCTTGATGAGTGTAAGCCTGTCGGCACTGTCGGTTGACAGGCGGGTACGCTTATCTGTGATGATTCCCCCAGCACACTAAACACCTTCTCTGACAAGACGCTAGCCGCAGGACAAGCAAGCACCTCCAGGGCATACAGCACGAGTTCAGGCCACATGTCCAGCTTCGACACCCAGTAGTTGTAGGGGGCAGAGGCATCACGGAGGACGGTCGTGCGATCGGCTACGTACTCCCTCACCATCCTTTTACAGTGCTCCCGCCGACTCAGCCTTGACTGGGGAGTGGTGACACAGTCTTGCTGGGGAGCCAGAAAGCTGTCAAAGGCCTTAGAGAGTGTTCCCCTGCCTGTGCTGTACATGCTGCCTGATCTCTGCGCCTCCCCTGCTATGAGAGTGGAAAGGTTCTCCTTATACCGTGGGTCAAGCAGTGTGTACACCCAGTAATCCGTAGTGGCCAGAATGCATGTAACGCGAGGGTCACGAGAAAGACATCCTAACATGAAGTCAGCCATGTGTGCCAGGGTACCTGTACGCAACACATGGCTGTCCTCACTAGGAAGATCACTTTCAGGATCCTCCTCCTCCTCCTCCTCCTCAGGCCATACACGCTGAAAGGATGACAGGCAAGCAGCATGTGTAACCTCAGCAGTGGGCCAAGCTGTCTCTTCCCCCTCCTCCTCATGCTCCTCCTCCTCCTCAACGCGCTGAGATATAGACAGGAGGGTGCTCTGACTATCCAGCGACATACTGTCTTCCCCCGCCTCTGTTTCCGAGCGCAAAGCGTCTGCCTTTATGCTTTGCAGGGAACTTCTCAAGAGGCATAGCAGAGGAATGGTGACGCTAATGATTGCAGCATCGCCGCTCACCATCTGGGTAGACTCCTCAAAGTTTCCAAGGACCTGGCAGATGTCTGCCAACCAGGCCCACTCTTCTGTAAAGAATTGAGGAGGCTGACTCCCACTGCGCCGCCCATGTTGGAGTTGGTATTCCACTATAGCTCTACGCTGCTCATAGAGCCTGGCCAACATGTGGAGCGTAGAGTTCCACCGTGTGGGCACGTCGCAAAGCAGTCGGTGCACTGGCAGATTAAACCAATGTTGCAGGGTGCGCAGGGTGGCAGCGTCCATGTGGGTCTTGCGGAAATGTGCGCAGAGCTGGCGCACCTTTCCGAGCAGGTCTGACAAGCGTGGGTAGCTTTTCAGAAAGCGCTGAACCACCAAATTAAAGACGTGGGCCAGGCATGGCACGTGCGTGAAGCTGCCGAGCTGAAGAGCCGCCACCAGGTTACGGCCTTTGTCACACACGACCATGCCCGGTTGGAGGCTCAGCGGCGCAAGCCAGCGATTGGTCTGCTCTGTCAGACCCTGCAGCAGTTCGTGGGCCGTGTGCCTCTTCTCTCCTAAGCTGAGTAGTTTCAGCACGGCCTGCTGGCGCTTGCCCACCGCTGTGCTGCCACGCCGCGCGACACCGACTGCTGGCGACGCGCTGCTGCTGACACATCTTGATTGCGAGACAGAGGTTGCGTAGGAGGAGGAGGGTGGTTGAGTGGAGGAAGCATACACCGCCGCAGATACCACCACCGAGCTGGGGCCCGCAATTCTGGGGGTGGGTAGGACGTGAGCGGTCCCAGGCTCTGACTCTGTCCCAGCCTCCACTAAATTCACCCAATGTGCCGTCAGGGAGATATAGTGGCCCTGCCCGCCTGTGCTTGTCCACGTGTCCGTTGTTAAGTGGACCTTGGCAGTAACCGCGTTGGTGAGGGCGCGTACAATGTTGCGGGAGACGTGGTCGTGCAGGGCTGGGACGGCACATCGGGAAAAGTAGTGGCGACTGGGAACTGAGTAGCGCGGGGCCGCCGCCGCCATCATACCTTTGAAAGCCTCCGTTTCCACAACCCTATACGGCAGCATCTCCAGGCTGATAAATTTGTCTATGGGCACGTTTAACGCTTGAGCGTGCGGGTGCGTGGCGGCGTACTTGTGCTTGCGCTCCAACACTTGCGCTAGCGACGGCTGGACGGTGCACTGAGAGACATTGGTGGATGGGGCCGAGCACAGCGGAGGTGAGGGTGTGGGTGTGGGTGCAGACCAGGAGACGGTAGTGCCTGTGTCCTGAGAGGGGGGTTGGGTCTCAGTGGCAGGTTGGGGCACAGGGGGAGAGGCAGTGGTGCAAACCGGAGGCGGTGAACGGCCTTCGTCCCACCTTGTGGGGTGCTTGGCCATCATATGTCTGCGCATGCTGGTGGTGGTGAGGCTGGTGGTGGTGGCTCCCCGGCTGATCTTGGCGCGACAAAGGTTGCACACCACTGTTCGTCGGTCGTCTGCACTCTCAGTGAAAAACTGCCAGACCTTTGAGCACCTCGGCCTCTGCAGGGTGGCATGGCGCGAGGGGGCGCTTTGGGAAACAGTTGGTGGATTATTCGGTCTGGCCCTGCCTCTACCGCTGGCCACCGCACTGCCTCTTCCAACCTGCCCTGCTGCTGCACTTGCCTCCCCCTCTGAAGACCTGTCCTCAGTAGGCGTAGCAAACCAGGTAGGGTCAGTCACCTCATCGTCCTGCTGCTCTTCCTCCGAATCCTCTGTGCGCTCCTCCCTCGTACTTACTCCAATTACTACTACCTGAGTGATAGACAACTGTGTCTCATCGTCATCGTCATCGTCCTCCTCACCCACTGAAAGCTCTTGAGACAGTTGCCGGAAGTCCCCAGCCTCATCCCCCGGACCCCGGGAACTTTCCAAAGGTTGGGCATCGGTCACGACAAACTCCTCTGGTGGGAGAGAAACCATTGCTGCCCATTTTGGGCAGGGGCCGAGAACAGTTCCTGGGAGTCGGACGCTCCTCAGAATGTGTCATTGTAATGGAGTGAGGAGGCTGGGAGGAAGGAGGAGCAGCAGCCAGAGGATTCAGAGTTGCAGCAGTGGACGGCGCAGAATTCTGGGTGGTCGATAGATTGCTGGATGCACTTTCTGTCATCCACGACAGGACTTGCTCACACTGCTCATTTTCTAATAAAGGTCTACCGCGTGGACCCATTAATTGTGAGATGAATGTGGGGACGCCAGAAACGTGTCTCTCTCCTAAGCCCGCAGCAGTCGGCTACGATACACCTGGATCAGGAGCTCGGCCTGTGCCCACACCCTGACTTGGGCCTCCGCGTCCTCGCCCGCGTCCTCTAGGCCTACCCCTACCCCTCAGCATGCTGTATTACCAGTAGTGCAGAAACAGAATGCTGTAATTAAATGTCCCGCTTATTGGCCTGTGGTTGGAGGCTGACTTCGCTTACGGAATGCACAGCAGAGCCAGGAAACAATTTTGCGCACGCCTGTAGTGAGACGTAGGTGCATATGACTGAGCTAGTGGAATTCACAGCGCAGAAGCAGTCAAGTGGCCAAAGGCCAGTAGTAGGCCTTAAGTATTTTGCTTCTATTTTTTTAAAATGCTGAGCTGATACAGCAGACAGATACTGTAGGCAGCGTATAATATTATGTATACTGTTTCCCTCGGGCGGGATGACAGCGCTGATGTAACAGAGACAGCAGATCCAGGAAACAATTTTGTGCAAGCCTGCTGTAACGCTTAGCTGCGTATTAATTAGGACTACTACCCCCAGCAGATAGATACTGTAGGCAGCGTATAATATTATGTATACTCTTTCCCTCTGGCAGGATGACGGCGATCATGTAACAGAGACAGCAGACCCAGGAAACAATTTTGCGCAAGCCTGCTGTAACGCTTAGCTGCGTATTAATTAGGACTACTACCCCCAGCAGATAGATACTGTAGGCAGCGTATAATATTATGTATACTCTTTCCCTCTGGCGGGATGACAGCGCTGATGTAACAGAGACAGCAGATCCAGGAAACAATTTTGCGCAAGCCTGCTGTAACGCTTAGCTGCGTATTAATTAGGACTACAACCCCCAGCAGATACTGTAGGCAGCGTATAATATTATGTATACTCTTTCCCTCTGGCGGGATGACGGCGATCATGTAACAGAGACAGCAGATCAAGGAAACAATTTTGCGCAAGCCTGCTGTAACGCTTAGCTGCGTATTAATTACGACTACTACCCCCAGCAGATAGATACTGTAGGCAGCGTATAATATTATGTATACTCTTTCCCTCTGGCAGGATGACGGCGATCATGTAACAGAGACAGCAGACCCAGGAAACAATTTTGCGCAAGCCTGCTGTAACGCTTAGCTGCGTATTAATTAGGACTACTACCCCCAGCAGATAGATACTGTAGGCAGCGTATAATATTATGTATACTCTTTCCCTCTGGCGGGATGACAGCGCTGATGTAACAGAGACAGCAGATCCAGGAAACAATTTTGCGCAAGCCTGCTGTAACGCTTAGCTGCGTATTAATTAGGACTACAACCCCCAGCAGATACTGTAGGCAGCGTATAATATTATGTATACTCTTTCCCTCTGGCGGGATGACGGCGATCATGTAACAGAGACAGCAGATCAAGGAAACAATTTTGCGCAAGCCTGCTGTAACGCTTAGCTGCGTATTAATTACGACTACTACCCCCAGCAGATAGATACTGTAGGCAGCGTATAATATTATGTATACTCTTTCCCTCTGGCGGGATGACGGCGATCATGTAACAGAGACAGCAGATCCAGGAAACAATTTTGCGCAAGCCTGCTGTAACGCTTAGCTGCATATTAATTAGGACTATTACCCCCAGCAGATAGATACTGTAGGCAGCGTATAATATTATGTATACTGTTTCCCTCTGGCGGGATGACGGCGATCATGTAACAGAGACAGCAGATCCAGGAAACAATTTTGCGCAAGCCTGCTGTAACGCTTAGCTGCGTATTAATTACGACTACTACCCCCAGCAGATAGATACTGTAGGCAGCGTATAATATTATGTATACTGTTTCCCTCTGGCGGGATGACGGCGATCATGTAACAGAGACAGCAGATCCAGGAAACAATTTTGCGCAAGCCTGGTGTAACGCTTAGCTGCGTATTAATTAGGACTACTACCCCCAGCAGATAGATACTGTAGGCAGCGTATAATATTATGTATACTCTTTCCCTCTGGCGGGATGACGGCGATCATGTAACAGAGACAGCAGATCCAGGAAACAATTTTGCGCAAGCCTGCTGTAACGCTTAGCTGCGTATTAATTACGACTACTACCCCCAGCAGATAGATACTGTAGGCAGCGTATAATATTATGTATACTCTTTCCCTCTGGCGGGATGACGGCGATCATGTAACAGAGACAGCAGACCCAGGAAACAATTTTGCGCAAGCCTGCTGTAACGCTTAGCTGCGTATTAATTAGGACTACTACCCCCAGCAGATAGATACTGTAGGCAGCGTATAATATTATGTATACTCTTTCCCTCTGGCGGGATGACAGCGCTGATGTAACAGAGACAGCAGATCCAGGAAACAATTTTGCGCAAGCCTGCTGTAACGCTTAGCTGCGTATTAATTAGGACTACTACCCCCAGCAGACACGCAGTAAACTGAAGACGGTCACAGGCAGTCCAAATATAGTATTTTTCCCCAATTTTTTGGAAAAAGCCCACTGCCTATATAGCCTGTATATCTCTTTCCCTGCCTCACCAGTACTGGCCCTATACTCTATACAATGACTGCAGACTGCGGAGCAATGCTCTGCACGGCCGATATACAAAAAATAAATAAATTGTGCAACACTGCTAAAAGCAGCCTCAACAGTACTGCACACGGTCAGATGTGGCCCTAAGAAGGACCGTTGGGGTTCTTGAAGCCTAAAATAACTCCTAACGATCTCCCTATAGCAGCTCCGGCACCAGCAGCACTTTCCCTGATCTCTGTCAGAATGCATCTGAGGCGAGCCGCGGGAGGCGCCGATTTATATACTCGGGTGACACCTGATCTCGCCAGCCACTCACTGCAGGGGGGTGGTATAGGGCTTGAACGTCGCAGGGGGAAGTTGTAATGCCTTCCCTGTCTTTCTATTGGCCAGAAAAGCGCGCTAACGTCTCAGAGATGAAAGTGAAAGTAACTCGAACATCACGTGGTACTCGCTTCTAGTAACGAGCATCTCGAACACGCTAATACTCGAACGAGTATCAAGCTCGGACGAGTACGTTCGCTCATCTCTAATGATGTTCACTTTTGTCAACAACTATATCGCCCTTACAAAGGGCTAATACTGAGGGGGAGCCTAGACAACCCTTTATAAAACTTCAGCAGTCCAACCATTAACCCATTATTACTGTCCATTCTTTTAGGAGGCATCTTTCTTCAGACTAATCCATTGAAATCAGTCGAACAGTGTCATTCAGTAAATATCAGACTGTTATTGATGACCTGTAATGATCCAAAGTTATCATTAGACAATATATCAATTTCTAACTTGGGTGTTTGTGTAGCAAGAGAATTCTGTATTTTTTTTTAAGTTCTCCTATATAAAAAATAGCATTTTCAGACAAGAACATTGAATTGCAATTAAAAATAAAGGAATTTTCCAGGACTTTACTATTGATGGAGTTGTCCTGAGGAAAAGTCAGCAATAGATGTTCAGGGTCTGCAGCCAATGCTAACAAAGGCGGAAGCAGACAACTTAGTGGTGTCCATAGTGGTGCAGCTCCCACTGAATTCAATAGAAGCTGTGCCTCAATTACCAAACCAAGCTGCTGCACTATAGCAGACAGCTCGGTCTTCAACAGCAACAGGTCTGGAGAGCTGATCATCAGGGATTGCCAATGGTGGACCCCCACCCCAAACAACTATTGATGCCCTATTGTGAAGATAGGCCTTCAATAGGAACATAAGTAAGGCCAAAAACACATATGTCCCTCCAGTTCAGCCTATTACCACCCAATGTTGATCCTGAGTCCATTGCAACTTGTTGGATCAGCTGAAACTTGAAGTGGTGGATTTAGAATCTGATGTATCTGTGCTTCCTTTCATAGGAGATAGACAATCCCCCTACTCCCTATAGTGTAATATATAGTGTCAGGAAGAACTGTACTGTGGTGTTTGTTATAAGAAAGCTGGCTGGTATATAAAAGTAGCTAGATGAGGAGTGGATCAATACCATGAGAGCCAAGGTGATTGAATATAGAAATTCTATTATCAATTTTGGTCTTTGGACCCAGGGCACCTTCTTTTTCGTAACCTCTTGAACGATCCCCTTTTTGCGCTGTCTCCTCTCGTTTTGTCACCCAAATTTTTACCAGTGTAAGCCTATATAGAACTGACCAAATGGGACAAGGAGGAAAGAGGTGGCACTTAGCAGGCCTTCCATGAGGGGCTCCCACAACCAGACAACCGGGGGTACCCACTAGGGGAGGAATCATTGGGCAAGATATAGAAAAGGTTGAAATGTTTATTCATGTTCTATACCAGCAAAGCAAGAGACAAATGTCTCCATCTATAAAACTTCTTAATATTTAATGTCCTATTTTCAAAAGTTGAAAGTTCAATAAAAATCTATTTGAACATGAAAGTAGCTGGATAATATAGAAAGGAGAGCATACACAACTTCCAGAAAAAGTGCAGGTTCTGGGGATAGAGAACAGACTTCCCCCCCCCCCTTCCCCCCCCTCCTCCTCCTCCTCCTCTCCCTTCAAGACCAGAGATTGATTGTTTATTTTTCTTTATTTGGTCACCAGCTTCCAAGAGCCATAACTATTTTTCTGCCGGCGTAACTGTAGGATGGCTTGTTCTTTTGGAGGAACAAGTTGTATTTTTTTTTTTAATGGTACCATTAGCACTATATAATGTATTAAAAAAATAAAATACAATTTTTCAAGTGGGAATAAATAGGAAAAAACACAGTTGTATCATTTGTGGAAGGGGTATTTAGTTTTTATGGTATTCAAAGTGCAGTAAAAATAACGTGCAATTTATTCAACAGGTCAGTAAGATTAACTGCTATTAAAAAAATTGCTTTGTTCCATTTTATCTTTTTTTTAAAAAAAACAAATTGCAATTATATTGTCAGATCCATAACTTCCATAAGTTGGATGGAACCATCCATAACACAGTTGGTGCTCCTGACATTAGTGCTCATACCCTGGGTGCCATGATGCCAGGAGTTTGGGGATGTAGTGCTGTGGCCTCCAATTAGCCACAGCAGTCACTTGCATCCACCTGCCTGTTTACCCATAAGACGGGGCAATGTGAGCGGACCAGGGAAAGGTGAAAAGGATTTTAATTTTTTTTTTTTTTAAACAGGCCCAGGAAAAATTTTTTATACTTCTGATAAAACCCCTTAAGTTCTGTTCTCCAAAAAAAAAATAAAAAATACATATTATATCCCCCTGCGCGGGGTCACTGCGGCAGAATGTTGCCAACTTTAATATTTAAATTCAATAAAACCTGTTGAAACATAAAACCCCTTAAGGGTATGTTTACACAAAGCAGAAATTCTGCATCCAAAACAGTGTCAAAATCTGCAACTTTCATGCGAATTGTGACTCGAAATCAGCTGTCGGCTGTCTGCGCTTCCTTCACCCGATCCCTTGCAGCCTATACAGAGCACAACTCCATTTGGATGTGGAAATGCTGCAGAATTTACCAGACATTAGGCAGCAATTTCCTTCCGGTGCAAACATACCCCTAAAGCGATTCTGATTTAGAAAGTTCAGCTGTTCTGGCAGAATTCTCCTGGCACTTTTAGTTGCATTTTTTAGCAAAAGCCATGGTCCATAAAGAGCTTGACTTTTGCTGAAAGCACATCAAAGGGATCAGATTGTTGGATGGCATCAGTCAGGAGAAAAGGTACAAAAAAGCATTTCCAAGAAATTATATACCATTGAACACCATGAAGACATCATAAAAAGGAGTGAATTTGGCACAAAGACATTACCAAGAACTGAACGTCCCTCAGAAATCGATGAAAAGACCAGAAGAAAAGTGGTCCAGGAGGCTTCCAAGAGGCCTACAGCAACATTAAAGGAGCTGCAGAAATTTCTGGCAAGTACTGGCTGTGTAGTGCAGGTGATAATCATCTCCTGTAGTCTTTATCTGTCTGGGCTGTGGAGTAGTTTTTATAAGATAAGGCTTCTAAGCTGGGCAAAGTTTTGCCAAAACCTACATCAAATCTGTCAAAAGTATGTGGAAGAACATGTTTTGGACTGATGAGGCCAAGGTTGAACTTTGTGCCAAACATCCATTTTGGAGTTATGATTGTAAAAGCCAACACTGCAATTCACCAAAAGAACACCCTTACCCACAGTGAAGATGGTGGAGGCAGCATTAGGTTTGTAGCTGTTCTGCTGATGGAACTGGGGCTTTAGTCCAGGTGAAGGGAATTTTGAAGAGTTCCAAATATCAGTCCATTTTGACACAAAACCTACAGCCCTCTGCTAAAAAGCTGGAGATGAAGAGGAATTTCACCTTTAAGCAAAACCGATTCAAAGCATACCTCCAAATCAACAAAAGAATGGCTTTGCCAGAAGATCAAAGTTTTGGAATGGCCCATCCAGAGCCCAGACCTACCGTAAATCCCATTAAACTTATATGGGCTGACCTGAAGAGAGTGGTACATGACATTCTCTCGCAATCTGACAGATTTGGAGAGCTTTTGTAAGGAAGAGTAGGCAAAGATTGCCAAGTCAAGGTGTGCCATGCTGATTGACACCTACCCACAAAGACTGTTGGTGCATGTTTGGACTTCGCCAGCATTCAAAATTTAGTGTGCATATTTATGCAACCACATTTTTTTTAAATTTTCCATCCTAAAAACTTTACAGTTTGTTTTTCAATGGAATTGTACATTTAATGTCTCACACTAAAGGTGGAAATTGATCTGAAATGATTAGTCTTTGTCGGATTTTTTTTTTTAACATGACAAAAACATGGCATTTTAACAGGGGTGTGTAGACTTTTTATATCCACTATACGTCTACAATCCAATTCATCTAAATGATATGCCATGTTGCTGGTTAAAAAAAATGTATAATCCCTTTATTTCATATTGTAACATTAGAAATTAAACACCACACACGCAGAAGTCCAGGAAAGAAAAAAAATACATTCGGGGTTAAGTCTTTTTACTGTTCCCTACAAATAAATCAATTACAGATAAAGGCCAAGTGATCGTTGTCATTGGTTTAAATAAAAAAAAGTTGGAAATTGTGTCCATGGCTTTAGGACACTGGTCTGAACAAGAGGTTGTGTGTTTGAATCTCTCATTGAAAGCCTATTCCCACTGGTGATACAGCAGCACTGCTCATGTGCTTTAGGTATGGGAAATAAATGGAGTCGTAATGAAAGAATAGGATACTGACAATGTATAGGGAAGACTTTGGATTGTCTATTTAAAAGGTTTATTTAATATGCAATTCATATTCTTCATGTAAGTGCACTTTTCACAAGCTTATTTTTTTTTTTTGTTTAGGGTGCAAATTTTCACTTTTTCTCCCCCCTCAGGCAACCCACCATCTACCATATATAGTTTGGCTGAAAATGCACTAGTCAGTCAACACAAGTCAAAATAATAAAAAGAAAACTAAAGCTGCTAAATTGAATCCCCTTTCACAGACCCAGATAAAAGATTTCCTAATGAAACACAGTATACCTTACAAGACGTGAAGACAACAAATTGTGAAATTATTTTTTTTTGTATCTTTAATTTGTATATTTCTTTGTGCTGTGGCTAAAGTAAAAGGTTGCAAGGCTGTAATATAACATTCCAAGTACTCCCTTCCATCTTTATTAACTACATTATTATTTTGTCCGGCACAGAAACTGTTTTGGGGCTAGAACAGCAGCAATTGCATCACACTGTTTCCATTATTTCAAGTTTTATAAGCAAACTGTAAAAAAAATAAAAAGGAAAAGAGGGAGGTAAAAGACAAAATAAAATAAAACCATACAGTTCCTGATTGAAGGAGATACAGGACATAAACTGAAGCAGAAACGTTAAAGTCTTGAATGTTATCCCGGTAAGATTTCATGAGAGTATCGGTTGTCAAAGACTCAAGTAGGCTCAACTTCAAGCAGTATTAAACACAAGCAAAAGTGATTTAACCCTTAAAATAAATATTTAGGAAAACCTCTCTGTACATACATGTGAAAGATTGTACAACACTTTCACACTAGGGTGGGGGAGAAAGACTTTGTTCATACAAGCAGCAGAAATCTGCTGTTCCAGCCCAATGTCCCAGTGGAAGAGGGAGGCACAAATACAGTTGACTACATGTAGCTGACTATCTTATGGCCTTTGTGGACAGGGACTTCAATATTACTGATTGTTATCCCTTTTTTTTAAGCTTTCCTTTGCCTTTTCGTTTTACAGCATGCCGAATCCCTTGGCATACGTGATAGCCTTTAATAATCTTTCTTTCAGTTTCTCTTTGCTTGAGTACTCTGGAAGTAAAAGGACATTAAAGCATGTATGAGATGTCGGTAACCTGCGGGGAAATAAGATAGAAAGATGTTAAGTACGCAGTTTACGTTGATTACTTTTTTCTTATTATGGATTATTTGAAGCAAAATGTGTTTATGTTGCTGGTTTGCTTTTTAGGTTATTGTAAAAGGACATTCAGACACCTTCATGCAACCATTTTTTAAGAATTTTTTTTTAAAGGGGTTGTCCCGCGCCGAAACGGGTTGTTTTTTTTTTCAATAGCCCCCCCGTTCGGCGCGAGACAAACCCGATGCAGGGGTTAAAAAAGAAAACGGGATAGTGCTTACCTGAATCCCCGCGCTCCGGTGACTTCTTACTTACCTGGTGAAGATGGCCGCCGGGATCTTCTCCCTCGGTGGACCGCAGGGCTTCTGTGCGGTCCATTGCCGATTCCAGCCTCCTGATTGGCTGGAATCGGCACGTGACGGGGCGGAGCTACAAGGAGCCGCTCTCCGGCACAAGCGGCCCCATTCAGAAAAGAAGAAGACAGGACTGCGCAAGCGCGTCTAATCCGGCGATTAGACGCTGAAAATTAGACGGCACCATGGAGACGGGGATGCTAGCAACGGAACAGGTAAGTGAATAACTTCTGATAACTTCTGTATGGCTCATAATTAATGCACAATGTACATTACAAAGTGCATTAATATGGCCATACAGAAGTGTATAACCCCACTTGCTTTCGCGGGACAACCCCTTTAAGTCTGCTATGTTAAATGAGAAATTCAATAAAAATCTCTAATAACTTGGCAATGTAATCACCACTAACTTTAAGAACCAACCTAGCATCCAGCTGCCATCTTGCCATTTAAAAGAAATTCCCTTTAATAGCCCCAAATTACCTTTCAAGAAGCTACTAGCAGAAGATTGCAGCTGTGTTAGTAAATGGCAGGACCCCCCCCCCCCCAAAAAAAAACCCAAAACAAACAATCTTCCCACTGCTGCTTACTACTTACTTTTTGACTCCTAACAAGTTTATACAGTTGTAATAATCATCTACTTTTTAATTGCCATAATCATATTGACCCCCAGAATAAGGGTTCACTCACCAGTATGTGCGTATTTGATGCACAAAATACACTGCTTTTTTTTTTTACTATGTGTGGCCATTTGTTTTTGCTAATTAGAGGGAATTCCCTTTAAGAATCCAGAATTACCTTTCAAGAACCTACTGGCAGAAGATTGCAGCTGTGCTGGGAATTGGGGGGTGGGAGAACACCCAAAACAATTCTCCACTTATTCGGATTTTTCTGGGCGCGTATTGTCCGCTTATGTACTGTGTATTTTACGCACAAAAAACAAACATGCAAGCAGGACCCAACGGATGTCAGAACTAACCCTTATCAGGAGTCCTAGAACCTGTGAAACACAGTGAATACGCATGTAACCATGCATCTCTTATGCACCCATAGACTAGAATAGAAGTATTACATGATAATATGCACCAAAACAGGACAGGCTGCAAGTTTTTTTTTCATACACATGAAAAATCGCATGCTTGGGCACCCCAATGCAAAATAATGGGGTTTCAGTGTTGCTTAATACGTAGCAAAAATCCTCGTCTCCGCAAGCCCTAAGGTGAGCATGTCATTTTTACTCAAGTGAGTGCTATAAAAACAAGTGAAGTGGCGGTCAAGCATATGAGCTGCTGCTCCCTTCAACTCAAATACATCAGTACATTTCTGGTGCATCAACTTAAAGGGCCACTCTGGTGAAAACCATTAATCCCATCCCTGCCTCCCTCACCTCATTGCCTGTCACACTCTGTAGTTCTCAGTGTACTCCAGCCACTTCTCTGAAGTAGCCCCCTGTTTGATGCTTATCAGCCATCATCTTGAGAGAGAGAGTTTTTTTCAAACAGTTTCACATTAATCCCATGATGCATCAGCATAGCATTAGCTGAGGCTATATCATTTTGCCTGCTGTGAGGACAATTTCATTCTCATTACCTGCAATATTCACCTAAATAAGCTACAGACTAAGTATATATTCAGGAGGATGAGCTGTGATCTCCTCTATTATACCTGTGTGATCAACATTCGTAACTGTGACAGGAGTGTCAGTGACCACCTGTAGGCAGCTTCTGAATCTATAATCCCAAGTACATCTGAGCTGGTCAGCAAAATAGATCATACGGCAAACCGGTGGAAAAAGAGGCTGGGAGATACAGGCAAAATTAAAACTATCTCATACATTTACTGGGGAACTAGCTACACCAAGACAGACAAAAAAAAAACAAAACACTAAAGAAATATCACCAGAGTGCCCCTTTAAGGTCACATGTATGTATTAGGCAAATAAAAACAGTTATCAGTGACTTATAAATATTCGGAATTTCACAGTTCCAAGGGCTTACCGGTCTGTGTCAGGGCCATTTTTGGCTATAATCATCTTTAGTTTTCCTAGTCCACCCACAGGTGCTCTATCTGTGCCAGTTGTAAACTGTAAGAACAATCTTTTCTGCTCATCGGTAAATGAATTTACTATATCCCAGAAATCCCTGAAAATGATAGAATTCTATCAGCACAGGTTTTTGATTAACAAATATTTCAGTGAAGGTTATTTAACCCCTTAACACTCCATGACCTACAGTAACATCATTACTAACATTTTAAATGCCCTGAACACCCCCGCGATGAGATTACAGAGTTTTGTTCTGTTGCTATGGTAGCCTGGGGCCTTAAAGGCAAGGCTTGATAGATTGCCTGTCAGATCGCGGTGTAATGTAGTATTATGGTACTAAATTATACTGCAGGAATGATTATTCGCAAGTTCAAACCTCCATGGGTTCTTTAAAAAAAATAAAAAATTATAACTGGAGAAGAAAAAGTTTTATTAAATTAAAAGAAAAAAAAACCAAAGGCCCTTTCCTCACATTTATAGTATAACAAAAAATACATTTTGTATCTCTGTGTTCGGAAAAGTCAGATCTAAAAAGTAATGTGTTATTTATCCCGCACAGTGAACGTTGTAAAAAAAAAAAACAAACCAAAAAACGCAATATAACAATTGCACTTTTAGATAACTCAATCTTCAAGATAAAAATGTAATAAAAAGCGCAACTGTGTACACAGAAAAATAAAGTTATGGTTACCAGAAGATGAGGGTTAAAAATAAAAAAAATCTCTTTGGAAAAAAATTAAAATTAAGTAGTACAGCAAAACACAAAAAGCATACTTTTTGTATTACCGTAATTGTCCTGACCCATAGAATAAAAAGTGATGTCACTTTTGCTGCAGTGTGTACATCAAAGAACCACACCCCTCCCCCCAAAGATGGTGGAATTGCATTTTGCTTTTCCATTTCACTCTGCTTACAATTTTTTTTACGTTTTCAGTAGAAAAAGGACTAGAAAAATACTACTCATTTTTGCAAAAAAACACAAACAAAAAAAAAGCCCTCAGACATCTACCTGGGTGGAGTAATAAGAGGTATAACTTCTTGTAAGTGGGGAAGAAAAACAAACAAAAAAGATGCCTGAGAATGACTATTGCATCCCAGTAGAGATGAGCGAACCTACTCGTTTCGAGTAATTACTTGATCGAGCACCGCGATTTTCGAGTACTTCCGTACTTGGCTGAAAAGGTTCGGGGGGCGCCGGGGGGCGGCGTGGCGTCGCGGGGGGTAGCAGCAGGGAACAGGGGGGAGCCTTCTCTCTCTTCCTCTCCCCCCCACTCCAACCCCTCACTCACCCACGGCGCCCCCCAAATCTTTTCGCCCGAGTACGGAAGTACTCAAAAATCGCGGTACTCGGGCGGAAAAGGGGTGTGGCCGAGTAGGTTCGCTCATCTACATCCCAGCATAGCTTAGCGGTTATATTGTGATCAGTGGTCTCTCACCTAATAATGTGAGAGTCTCTGGTGTAGCCTCCATCATATTCTGTTGTTTCCTTAAGGGCTTGGAAGTCCAAGTTCTGTGGAGAAAACGCTGGAATAAGCAACTCTGACAGAATGGATGATCAAACGTGTTGTATGACACAGGGGATCAGAAAGAAGAATCATCACTTACCCTACTTCCACAGATAAGCAGTTCAATTTCCTCCGGCCTAAATAGATATTTGAGTGGGGACTCATTGGTGACCATGTGAAATCCCCTCCTGAAAGCCTTAAACTGTTTCTCTACAGATTTATTTAAAATGTAATCTGTATAGAGGCTGACAAACTCCTGGAAGAGAAGGACCAGACATCTGAATAAATTCATAAAGACGGCAAAAGTCAGACAACATGTCTGAACTGTGTCCGGTGAATCCGGCTGCATTCTGTTTAGTGCGGGCCGCTGCCACAAGCACACAGGATAGTGCAAGGGGAGCGTATGAAGAATCACTAATACTGCTCTATTTCATCTATTCTTCATTTCATCTCAGGAGCAAACCCGCCGTCATTATCCAGTAACAGCACTCCAAGAGACAACTTTGTATGAGACGTCTAGGAAAGTTCTTATTGCTTGAGGATTTTAAAAAAAAAACACACCACAATCAAAATAGCTTGAGCCCAGTAAAATTGTTAGACACACTGGCAGCTGAATCCTGGGATTTGTACATTCCCCATATTCAGGTCATGTGCTCTAGATGCAGTCTGTGTTTAGCTCCATTGTACTAAATACGTGAAACACTTTAAAAGTGGAACATTTAATTTGAATATCATTAGATGCAAATACGTTGAAGTTTTTTTTATATAATGCTGCAATTATTTAGATTTTACTTATAAAAGATTTTTTTATGGGCAGCCACATTGGAGTCGGTCTTCTTTATAGACCATGTAGAAGGCTCTCTGTGCTTTATAGGAACTGAAATGAATGCGAGTGATTTGTCAAAGAAATGTCATGAAGTATAGCCCCACTCCCCAGGGAAGATGACAAGCACTAAGTGTGTGTGTGTGTATGTGTGTATATATATATATATATATATATATATATATATATATATATATATATATATATAAACTAATTACCTCATCCAGACCTCTAGTAGTACAATAGAACTATTATTAAATATAACCACCCTCCGCTGACTCTGTTCCAGTCTACATAGGAAAGCTGACAGAAAACTGCATATTTCAGTTTATTGTGTGCGCTATACTGGGAAGATTAAAAACTGGAAGTAACAAAAAATAAAACACATTTATAATAAATATTTGCTTTAACCCCTTAGCAACTGGCCTATTTTGCACCTTAAAGTTTGTTTTTGCATTTTCACGGTTCCAAGATTCATAACGTTTTATTTTTTTCGTCAACATGAAGACAGGACTAGTTATTTTTTAATGGCACCACTTTGTGGTCTAATGTGTAGTTTAACTTTTATTAAGGTCTTTCTTTTTTGCAAGGGGAGAGGGAAAAAAAAAAAAAGAGCAGCCCACTCCGACTCTTTTGCACACAGCACAGGAGAACTTTGAAATGTAATTACTGTGGTGTGCGGTTATTATCAGACCAACCAAAAAGGACATTGGAAAACGGAACACTGTCAATACCACAGCACTGCTCTGGGCTTAGATTACTAAAATCTGCTGACCGCTTCACTTTCAAGCAAAATTTCAAGAGGACTTAAAGATGTGATCATTCAATCACTGGTATACTACACTGCATTAAAGAGGCAGGGTCTTATAGGCTGGCTTGCATGGCAGACCCATAGGCCTTCATGACGCCTTTGGTTGCAATGGCAACCCATTGGCATCCTTCAAATCACATTGCTGTATGCCAATGAAAAGCAGCCCCGTCAACCTCCTACATGCTGCAACTGCTATTGAGCGCCGCATGTGAAGTGTTTTTAGAGCAATTTCTATAACTGACTCTTAGGCCTCCCTCACACATGGCATTTGCAGAAACGCAGCGTTTTTCAACGAAAATCAGTCCCAGCTAGGTAGAGAAAAATAAAAAAGCAATCCTCACCTAGCCGCTGCAGTCCGGGTCTCTGCCGCTGATCCGGGCTTCCTCTGCACTCACAAGTCTATTGCTGTAGGCCAGGTTTGAGAACCCCGCCTCCAGCAATAGAGTGCTGTGATTGGTTGTCGGCGCTTGCTCGATGCCCAATCACAGCCCTTCATTGACTGTCTCTGCCAATCAGAGCTTGCCGGCGCTGATTGGCTGAGACAGTCAATGAAGGGCTGTGATTGGTTGTCGGCGCGCTTGATGTCCAATCACAGCACTCTATTGCTGGAGGCGGGGTTCTCAAACCTGGCCTACGGCAATAGACTTGTGAGTGCAGAGGAAGCCCGAATCAGCGGCAGAGACCCGGACTGCAGCGGCTAGGTGAGTATTAACTTTCCTTTTTTCTCTCTACCTAGCTGGGACTGATTTTCGGGGTAGGGCTTCTATTGCAAGCCCTCACCCCGAAAATCGGCGAGCGGTTAACGCTGCCAAAAACACGGCACCAAGTGTTGCCGCGTTTTCAGCAGTGCTAAAACTGCTGCCAATTCATTTTAATGGGCGACGCAGGGCTGAAAACACCCCAAAATAGAACATGCATCGCTGTCAAAGCGCAGCGTTGGAAGGCGCTGTGTTTTCAGCCCTGTGTGAGTAGCCCCATTGAAATGAATGGGAGTGTTGTACAGCGTTTAGCGCTGGGCTGAAAAGGCAGCGCTAAATACTGTATAAAATGCCCTGTGTGAGGAAGGCCTTAGGATAGGTCATCAATAGTTGATCAGCTGCGGTCTGCCTCTTGGGACCTTGGCAGATCCGCTTTTCAGGTGCTCGCTTTTAGCACCACAATACTTGGTACAGAGCAGAAACAGATAGCTCCAAGTCCTGTGTAGTAGTCAGCTCCGGTAATTGCTGGCATACCTATTAAAATCAACGAGAGCTGCTCCTGCAATTCCCAGTGCTGACCACTACACATGGGTTGCAGCCATCTGCTTCTGCTCCATGCACTGTGTTGTGCCGCTCACAGCAGGCACCTAAACAGCTGATCAGTCAGGGTCCCAAGCAGCAGACCTCAGCTGATAAACTACTGCTTACCTATCCTGAGGGTAGGTCATCATTAAAAATTGCTCGAAAATCCCCCTTAAAAAGAGTTGTAGTCTGAGGTTGCTTTACTCCTGACCATCATAGCAGGAGCGCGGGGCTGTCAGACAGCCAAGCTGCATCTCTTTCTGGAACAGCAGTTCCCATACCGGGGAGCAGTTTGACAAGTACGCACACCGGACGTCCACTACAGCACAAGTATTTTTGCAGCGCTTTGTGCTTAAACCCAACCTCCAAATGTTCTATCGGTGGCTGTCAATCCCTTTAAGAGCCAGTTCACATCGATGATGTTTGTTTCTAGCCAACAGATTAACAATTATTACCTTTCTGTTATCATTTGTAATGGGGATTTTATCGCCATTCTCTTTTAAGTCATGCATCAGAGGATTCCCAAAGAGATCGGTCTGAGAGATCTGAAACGTCATCATCATGTCCTCTTCAACGTTGCCCTCATATTCCAATAGATCTTTTAAACTTTGGTACAGGACCTGCAAGACATTTGCCTGAATTTATACAAATTTTCCTCTGCTCATGTAGATTGCCACTCTTTACTTACAGCAAGACAGAAAACTTCAGATTTCTCATAATCTGAATCTAAACATAACTTGAATTTTAAAAAGTGGAAAATCCCTCTAAAGTAGCATGCTCCATAATTCTCAGACAACTCCGCAGAAAGTGAGAGATGCATGCAAAATACATTCAGATGTGAACACGAAGCTCAATTCACATCCACATAGTTATAAATGTTTCTATGCCAGAAGTACTAAACCATTTTCCCTCACTGTAATGTATACCAAGACCTAAATATACAGGCATCTTATGGGTGTCAGAAGAAAACTAATAATAATCTGTCCCCTAGAAGGAGTTGTCGGAATTGAATGAAACTTTCTCTGTGTGATTGTAACGTTGATATAAGTGATTACAATATCAGACCAAAAGGATTGTTCATTGGGGAAAACTGACCCCTTGGGAGGAAGGTTCTAGTACCCTGTTGTCTGCCTCTAGCTTGGCTACAAGATGTGATACGGGAAGGCATGGAGGCTCTAGTACCCTGTTGTACCGCCTCTAGCTTGGATACAAGATGTGATACGGGCGGGCATGGAGGCTCTAGTACCCTGTTGTACCGCCTCTAGCTTGGATACAAGATGTGATACGGGCAGGCATGGAGGCTCTAGTACCCTGTTGTACCGCCTCTAGCTTGGATATAAGATGTGATACGGGCAGGCATGGAGGCTCTAGCACCCTATTGTACTGCCTCTAGCTTGGATACAAGATGTGATACGGGCAGGCATGGAGGCGCTAGTAACCTGTTGTATTGCCTCTAGCTTGGATACAAGATGTGATACGGGCGGGGAATGGAGGCTCTAGTAACCTGTTGTACCGCCCTTTAGCTTGGATACAAGATGTGATGCAGACGGGCATGGAGGCTCTAGTACCCTGTTGTACCACCTCTAGCTTGGATACAAGATGTGATACGAGTGGGCATATCAGTCCACATTTGCTGGAACTGAGGCTCCAGATCATGCAAACTCATAGGCTATCAAATTTGGCGGCACAGATTGTCTCATACATGTTCTATTGATGATCAATCTGGTGACTGGGCAGGTCATGGAAGTGTGACACTGTTGTGGAGACATTCCTGTGACCCTTGTGTGTGCGGCCGAGCATTATCCTGCTGAAAAATACCTCTTGGAAGCTGCCATGACAGGAACACATGTGGCTGCAGGATGTCCTGAACATATCGCTGAGCAGTCACTGTCACATGTGATGAAGCCCCCAGACCATCACATCAGCAGTGGGGGCAGTGTGCTGCTTCACAGCAAAGGCAGGATTGAGGTGCTCACTCCTAGACCTCCAGACACAAACACGGCCGTCAGTGCTGAAACTAGACCTACATTAGTCACAGAAGACAACCTGGTTCCACTCCGTAGCAGTCCAGTTTTGTCGTTCATGACACCACACGAAAGCGACTGTGGGTGGGTATCAAAGGCAGTACATGTAATGGGCGTTGTGAGATCGAATATACTTTAGCCAAGTGCCTGGAAATGGGTCCAACAAATACATGGGCCTGTGATGATGATGGAGGCACAAGTCTCTGGATGGTGGACAACAAAACAGTTGGAGTTGTTTTGTGCTTGGCAGATGCTTAGAGGATCCTCTCTACTGGTGGTCTTTCAAGGGCATCCCGATTCCAGTTGCCTTACGAGTGTGCCCATACGCATGCACTAGTCCCAACACCTCCAAACAGTCTGGTCAGAACAGTCCAGGTAGCATCAAATCATCAATGCTTCTCGCATTCTAATAATACTCCCCCTCTCAAACGCCTAAGTGGGCGAAATCTTTTTGATTGCATCAGAGGCGTCTAGTAGTCAAGAAGCTCTACACATAAGGAGCCTCTGAGAGCCTTTTTATAGGCCAAGGGTGGAACCACTTTTAGGACCTCAGGTGAAAAGACCGGTTATCTAAATCACACAACTCTATTTGAAATCTGCCTGAGATGTAATTGCATGCCAAATTTTGCCCCAAAACAACTCCTTCTAGGGGCTTGATTTTATTTTATAAAGAGTGTACATATAACCGCAGAAAGCTGTAATACACAAACACTAAAGATCCCATAAAGAGACTTACAGGGTGCGAATCAGCCAAATCACGAAATGTTCCTTTCTTCCCCATCAGCTTTCTATACACAACCATTGGAAAATGCACATCTAGAATGCAATTATTATAAATTGCAAGGCCTAGTACAATTCCAATGAGAGTAAACTGTCCTTCGGTTTCAAATGAAGAGGGATTGAACCAAAAGAATCTTGTAGACTCATCGTAGGTAAACATGCCTGCAAATTAAAGAGAGGTTCACTGAGCCCGGTACAACGCAACAAATCCTATAAATCATTTATGGACAAAGACTCTGGCCAACGCACAACCTCGGTAACATTTCTTCATATTAAAGCAAAGGGTATATATAAGGGAACTGTAATCTGCATGCAGTCTGTAAAGCATGTGTAATGTATGGGGTGTCCTCCACTAGGGTGATACACATCACTGTCCTAAAGTTACATGGAGCTCAAATATGGGCAGTTGTCCTGAAGTTAGCATTCCTTTCAGCTACATCATACTCCTAATCTAAAAGGTGCTTTTACACAAAACGATCGTTCAAAACGAGCGAACAATTAACAATCGTTCATTTTATGCAGGCATAAAAATCATCATTGGTTCGTTCACTAATCGCTCAGTCCTACTCATACGCTTATACAGAGAATGTTAAAGACTGAACAACTTCTTGTTTGAATGAGCCAACAATGCACAGCCTGTTTAGACAGGCAGATACAAGAGCGGATGGGTAACGATGATGTCACTCACAAGTATATTTGGTAACGGCTAGTCTCATTAGGCAAAAATAGTTGCCGAAGTGCTACTTACATTACTTCCTTGCACGCCCTTGTCTCATGCTCTACCACCCTATAAAAAGCTAGTATTCCAGTGAAGCATTCATAACCTCTCACATACATGAAGTTATTTCAGCTCTGAGATTAAAAGGTTCAAAAGACCAAAACAGATCCGGCCCATGATGAGAAAACATCCTACGACACGCCTCAAGAGTCCTTCTAGAGTAGAGTACCGATTGCCCGGACAGCAGAATAGACATTTTGGGATATCTTCGTAAACCACTTGGCAACTTCAATAGACTGCCAAACCAATTTGGGCCAATATGTTCTCAAGTCTAAATACACATTTCTACCTGTGTCTCATTGTCAGTACAGAACCAGAGGAATGCAAATGTGTGATTATGCCAATATTGATACAATCAGCATTGTGAATCTAAAAGGTGGTAAAGATGTGTAAAAAAATATACAAGTTAATCTACAAGCACAATTAGAGTACAGAATAGGAAAGGTGCCATCTGGTGAACTTACCTATATCAGGATTAAAAATTTCCTCAACCACCAGTTGAAAAAACTCTTTGGAAACTCCTCCTTCGTCTACTCCCTGCTCACCCTCAAACTCCACATACAACTGCTTCTTTAGGTCTGCTGGGTTTTCCATAGCAATCATCTCTAGCTGAAGGGAGGGAGCAGGAATTGTAAAATATAGTCATTAGCAAAAGCAAACCACGCACCTCACGTTATTACATTCATCCGTGTCCACACAGTCATGTTATTCCAAATAAAATTGGCGGAGAAAAGCTATTTAATTGCTTTCTTTGTAACAGCAAACATCAAACTATGGCCTGCTAATGCTGTGTTTTGCAGCCATGATTGATTCTGGCTAATTGTCTGGAGATTATTTAGATGTACATATTAGGGCTCCACATTTCATACCAAAATACCAAACCAGATGACATCATGAAAAAAGTTTTTTTGAACATCTAATCCCATTTCTGGGACAACGTAGACCCTTTACACATGGGTTTGTAATACAAATCTGGAGGAGGCTTTATAGACAATCTATGGTGTAATTAGCCGCTGTGCCTTCCTCTAAGGCCTCGTGTCCACGGGCAAAATAGAATTTAAAATCCGCAGCGGATCACCCGGATCCGCATCCCATAGGGATGCATTGACCACCCGCGTGTAGATAAATACCCACGGATGGTCAATAAAAGGGAATTTTAAAAAATGGAGCATGAAAAAAACAAAAACGTGACATGCTCCATTTTCGTGCGGGTCTCCCGCAGGCTTCTATTGAAGCCTATGGAAGCCGTCCGGGAGACCTAAAATAAGAATAACTTACCCACAGCAGACCGGGCACCTCTTCTCTTCTTCACGGCCAGATCTTCTTTCTTCGGCCCAGCGGATGCGCGCGGCACACGTCCAGCGTGCCGAGCACATCCGCCGGCCGAAGAAAGAAGATCCAGCCGTGAAGAAGAGAAGAGCTGCCCGGTCCGCTGCAGGTAATTTAATTCTTATTTTAAGTGCTCATGTCCGCGGGGCAGGAGGGACCCGCTCCAGATTCTCCATGGAGAATCCATAGCGGGCCTGATTTTCCCCGTGGACATGAGTCCTAAGGCCTCCCTCACATGCGTTGTGGAAAGGGTGCAATTTAAATCGTGGCTTTTGCCACGTTTCACTTTCGGTTTCGGCCACAGCATCGCATTTCACATTTCCCATCATTGATAAGAAGCGCTAAATGCTCAAAAATAGGACAGACTCCGCTCGCAAATCGCAGCGCTTTGTTTGAGCAGTTGCTGCGCTTGCGTGAGAGGCTCCATTGAAGACAACGGGAGCCTCGACAGCCTTTAGATTTTGGTTTGCAGATTTTGGTTCGTATTTGTAGTTTATGGGAAAATGCTGAGAAAAACCTCACTGACTACAAGCGGTGTTTTAAAAGAAAAAAAAAAAAAAGATTGAAGTGTGAAATCACCAAAGATAAGCGTCCAATGACGCCTGGACTGCAGAGAACTATAGTAGTCGCGATGGACATTGCTCATGTCACTGGTCTGTCACAGAGGCTGCCACAAGCAGGAGTCCTGAGCATCTCTAATATTCATATGTTCAATTGCTTGCCCCGCCTCTGATTGACAGATCTCTCCATGTGCCCAGTATGACGGACCTAAGAGACCTGTCAATCAATCATTAGCGGGGTGGCGGAGTACACAATGAATACATGAATAGTAACGAACTGCACCAGACTTCGCGGCTCATTGCAAACTTTGAAAGTGAAGCGCGAGAATAGTGAAATCAGCGGCTGTCACTACACTGCAGTACCTGCAGCCGACAGATAACTGATAAACCGTGTTTTGTTTTTTTTTTTTTAAATGGAGATCATTCTAAAACATCTTATATAGTTGTTGTTAAATTAATAATAATTGATACTTCAGAATTAATGAAGTAGGTTCTGCCGGCGTACGGTTGTGCAACGTTGACCTTTATTATTGCAGATAAGACAGTTTAAATAAGTGTGGAAATATTCCTAATACTAACCAAAGTCCCTGCTGCCTGCCAGGCTTCCTGCAGTGAATGAGTAATAGACTATGAAAACCAAAACCAAAAAAATAGTCCTTAAAGGGATTGTGCCACAATTGATCGTAATACCCCATCCATGGGATAAGGTAACAACACTCAGATTGGTGGGGCTCTATCACTTGTACCCTTCCTTAAGAGTGCACACATTGTAAGTAGTCCATTGTATACAAAAAGTGGCAGATTTGCGGGCAAACAATAAGGGAAAGAGGAGGCAGGAGAGTGTGTGAGTGTGTGAGTGTGTGTGTGTGTGTGTGTGTGTGTGTGTCTCTCTCATCCCTGGACTCGGTGCTCCAGTACCTATAAGTTCACAACTTTAGTTAATGGGGCTCATAAGAGGTAACAGAATTGCTTTAAAAACAAAGTGTTTGGAAGAATGGTCGTTGTGAATCTCCCCCTCTCCTCTCCATGCCACCTGGCTCTCCCCCACCCTCTCACCTCCATTTTGCTGGGCTCTTAACCCAACCCCCCCCCCCCCCCCCCCTCCTTTCTTCATGTCTCTCCGTGTATGCCAGGGGGTGTCAGTCATACTGGGATTTCTATCTCTCACCGATGCTTCAGCCAGCAGGGACGTTCATAGTCTTGGGACAGTGAAGGAGAGAGACGCCGCAAGACTATGAATGTCGCTTAGCAACTGTTGAATCTCCCCAACAGCGCTCACCTATACGTTAACATGCGGAACGTGGGGGTTGCCCGACAGGTCACTGAATGTACCCGACTCAAATTTTTGGATTTTACAGCAGTGGTGAGGATCTAAGGAATCAAATGACACCAAAATCATCCTTCTAAGGTTAAGCGAAGCGGGCAAAGACTGGTGCAGGAAAAAGCCTGTAGACGCATTTATATTATATGCTTCTGTGCATAGATATTTCAACATCCTACTTATTATGGCCCTCCCTGGTGTTCTTTTGACTCTCTTAGATCATCCACCTAATATATGCAATGCTGGTGGTAAGATGAAACTCCCGTGCGCCGATCCTCACTGCCTGGCCTGCACAACAGCAGGAATCACTCCAATGCCCATGTACAAGAGGATCTGAACTGTCTGAGGTCCTTTGCTTGTGCAGACATTAGATCAACATTCGGAGCGGAATCAAAAGAACACTACGGGGTGAAATAGGTCACAGCAACATTTAGATATAGAAGCATTTGTTTTTTTAAAGGATTCCAAATAAAAACTTATGTTGTGTCATCTAACAGCAGTAAGGTATATTTGTGGGACGACCCCTTTGAACTGGTTTTGCTCGATGGAAAGTCTTGATAAGGACGTTTTCACACTCTTTTCTGGTGCCTAAGCATATACAGCAAGTCGCACCGACTGTGCAGGTGAGACAACATTAACATTTTCTTCAAAAGAATATCAAAATGAAACCTGTTTGGGACAACCCTCTCACCAAAAACAGCGAGAAGCTAACATATTATTCTACAATGCTGTAAAACAGCTCGTTCGCACCAGGTTTGGAGCCTTCCTTGGATTTATATTCCAGATGGACCCCTAACAGACAGAAGGCTACAATGTATCCCACTATATAAACATACAGTGGTATGCATAGCCCACATCCCGTCCCATGACTGGTCACATGTGGGGGGACCAGGGAAGGTGTAGGCTCTGGTCCATTTTCCCTCTTCTCATAAACCCACAGTAGCCAATATCGCCAAGTCCACCTCCACCAAAACTCACATCCGAGTTGCCTGGGGAAGCCTCAGTCTCGTAGCAGGCATCCGTGGACTTTGGAGAGATAGTGCAGGAAGAGGGCGCCTTGACCTTTGAGCCTCATAACGTATTTAATGGGGCGCAAAGGTCATGAGAGGTTCCCTCCAAAAGGACCATCACCACTCCTGGCATGTCTGTTTTACTTGCATTCCCCATGAAATAATAATGCCAGAACATCTTTTCCCATAACCCTCCGTTGTACCGTTCCTCTGTTATTCCACTTAGAAATTGACAAGTGGGTGTTACCATTCAGTTTGTTTAAAGGGTGTGTCCATACACAGTCCAACACTGATTAGACAGTGTGAGAATGTAAAGGATATATCCCCCAACTGGCAACAACCAAATTCATACATACTCTGAAGGAACAGAAGAGCAGCAAAACTCAATTAAAAAATGCTCTGGAATTGTTCTATAACTGGGAATACAATTGTTTACTTAGACAAGCCCGTAGAGGTGACCGGTCCTCAAATATCTAAAAACCTGAGTAAAAAGGAGCAAAACTTACCCTAACTAAAGCATCATCGATGATGTGATCTCTTCGAACCTTGAGCCTTAGGTATGGGTTGAGTTGCTGCCCTTGAACAAGACTGTAAAGCACTGTGATTCTTCTTTCACTATACATGCGGATTCTGTTGTCGTAGTACAGTCCCAGGTTCTTTGTTACAGCATTCAGAATAAAGGGACAGGTCATAAAAGAGAATTTATTTTCAGTTTCTACTTTGAAGAAAGTATAGTCCTTGTCCATTTCAAGAACATCATTGAGTGGTTCATTAACAAATTCTTCAAAAGGGATGAGGGGTTTCCTGCAATCAATGGTTTTTACACCAAGTTCGGTTTCAAGGGGGTCTACTCGGGGCCCCTTCTTATTTCTTCTCTCCTCTCCCAAGAGCTCCTGAAGGGTTAACTCACTAGATTCTGGGATGGGTTCTTCATCTTCGTCTTCATTGTGATCAGTCTCAATCTCTCCTCCAACAACATTTGCATAGTAAACCATTTTCAGGCATTTTGTTGCAGCCACAATGGCATCATCATCATTCACTAGGTTGCGACTGTTGAATTCGTTGCTTATCACTTTGTAAGTAATTAGCTGCTGAAATGTTTCCATCATTCTTCTAATCTGCTCAGCACTGTATTTTGACCACAGCCGGATCAACTTTGCTTGTGCTGCCAAAGGCAATTTACTCATAGCTTTGCAGAACAATGGTAGAGCCATTTCCAAGTACTCTGGGCTATGGAGATTACAGTTCTCCATGACTATAATGAACAAATTGAGATAGTTGGGGTCCCTTGAATATACATTATGATAAGTTAAGTCACATTCGACATTAGGAGATAGATACACAAGTGCATTAAGAAAGGCAGTTTCTATTTTCTCATTAGAAAGTAACCTGTGATAGACTCTTCTAACTGCTTCAATGTCTAGAGACACTTCTTCTGGGCCTAGTTTCGGTATATTATTATCTCCCTGTGTACCATCGTTCAGCCTGGAGGATGAAGCGGCAGAATCATCTTCCATGGCGGCAGCAGACGAAGCCGCTTTTTCCTTCTCGTCTTCATCTTTATCTTCATCCTTTTCCTGTAAAGATTTCAGCTCCTCTTTAGTATGTTGTTTAGCTTTTCTGAAGCTCTGAACCAAGGCGTCAGCACTAGAGAACACTTTCCCTATCACCCGAATAAGAGGAGAGTAATCCTCGCGTTCTCTACATAGTTCAAGAATTTCATAAACCTTTTCTTCAGAGAGGAAACTCACATCTATAAATAAGAACAGAGAGAAGATTCTGGAATTAGTGAGCATACAGAAAAGTAAACTCAAAGTCCGATAGAAAAGACCTGGGTGGCCAATTAACAAACAAGGGGTTTGTCCCAAACTTAAACATGAATGGCCTATTCTTTATCATGGGGTGTCCAACCACTGAGACTTCACCAATCAATGCAATGACAGGGACAGCAATGTTCCTCTGAGCAGTACATGACATCGGCTGCAGCTAACTCATTTGCTTGAGCAGGCACAGCTTTCCATATGGACAAGTCACACTGCCTCCACAAACAGTGACTGTATTGTGCTGGCTGGCGGGAGTCCTGGAGGTCAGATGGTGACTGGGCCATCCATCAGTATTTGATCATAGGACAGACCAAAAATGTTCAAGTCTCAAAAAACTAACATGATGAAAGGTTTTTCTTTAAGTCATCTCTGATGAATTGAATGGCTTTTATTGCCGTATATACTGAATTTAAGTAGTACACCTTATACTTGGATATGTCATTTAAGTGAAGTGCAGGAAACAGACGACCGCAATGCAGGATAAGCTTCAGTACAATATGCAAGCTGACCGCCCCAAACTGGCAGTTTCAGACTGAAAAACACCCGATTGTTATGTTCTGTTTGACTGTTGGGATATGTTCACATGAAGCAGAAATGCTGGAGATTTTCCTCAGTAAAATCCACAGGGTTTTCGCATAAATAGCCCCTTTAAAGATACTGTGGATACTCAGCTGTTTTCAGCCTATGTAGCGCTCCTCTCACCTCCCAACATTGGGCACTGCTGTACCCAGTCAACTGGTACTGAGTGCCACCACCAGCATTCTTGCGATGCACCCTTCATGTAATGCTACTTCCGCATCACATGACTGACAGCAATGGCGCTCAGTAGCAACCGACTGTGGGTACAGCGGCACACAGTATGTGGAAAGGAGTGCTACACAGGCCGAATTCAGTTGCAGATCCGCAGCAGATTTTGAATTAAAATCCGCAGCAATGGTACGGATTTGGACTAGGTTTTTTAATGCGGAAATGCCACTGTGGACAAACTATCAAGTTCCTTATAGAACCCTAGCTGCGAGCAGCAAGCTATGGTTACAGAAGCAGGTTTAACCCCTTAAGGACCAGGGTGTTTTAGCCCAAAAGGATGGCACTGAAAGCAGCTAAAAAAGTTGGGCTGCAAAATTCTTATTTTCTCAACGACCTACAGGGCTTTTTTCCACAGAATTTTCTCTTTTTTTTTTTTTAATTCCGGGTAAAAAGC